>NC_069120.1:50533917-50833917 GCF_025612915.1 Magallana angulata
TCCTAATCTATTAAAGAGATTCTGCACATGACCCTTTTAAACGTTGACCTGTGCCAGTATTAAATCTTTTTGACCTTACTTGTATGTCAGTATTGATCAATATTATACCATACCTATATCTTCATTATGCTAACAGATCAATAAAGAGGAAAGAAGTCACCTAAAAAACTATCCAACATGTAATGTCATTATTATGTCAATATGTGTATACACTTGGTGTAAAAGAACTTGCACTAAACATGTTGAGAATTATTTTTCAGGTCTTCCTAGGAGACCATACACCGAGACACATGCCTCTCATAAGCAAGTCCAAACAACGTACATTATTGGAACAGGCAGATATGGCCCACTGGATATTACCAATTATAGATATTGACAAAGAACAACTGAATTGCTATGCAATGCCTGGACTGTATGTAGAATAAATGCTCAAATGGCGTATGCCACAAAACAGGGAGGTGTATAACATTAACTATGTGTGCCATGACCAGTCAAGCATAAACAAGTTCAAAACATGTAGTAAATTCTTCTACATAAATGGCTTCATTCACTGGAGTCAAATGACTCAGAGAATCACTGAATGTTGACAAATCTGACCTTTGTCTGAGGTTTACTGCATCAACCTGTACAGTCTCTATTTATAGTATTACATGTGGAGTAAACTGTGTACTACTGCTACATGTGATGACTGATGAGTATACCAACACTCAGATCCGGCATTTCAACAACTACCTGACCTTCTACCAGTCATAGTCGTACTATACATACTCTCCATAAACACAGACAACTCAGTTATGAAATGCCTCCACCAAGGCAAGTTGTTTACATTATTCATGGCTATAGATTAAAGGTCTCCAAGGTCATGTATTCAAAACAACCACTGAGCTACAGTCTTCAATTACTCCTCTACAGGCTGGCAGTTCAGCTGTTTGCAGTGTGTTCTAATTTCAGTGTTTACCTAGAGATGTGCTGCCTTGTCTGTACGCCTGCCTAGACGGTTAAACCACATTACCAAGTACACAACAGAATGCTCAATAATTCTCTTCATTGGCACAATGCTCATGTTGCATAGAAAAATTAATCAATAAGGCAACCCCATCATGATCAATCAGCACTCAAATGCTGATCTAATGGTCAGTGGTTTTCTTTTCTACATTGTAAAGGGGGTTGCTACTTTATAAATGCATAACAATACATGCTTTATTGCACCATACCTAGAAACAATCTTGTTAGAATCATTTCCAATCAATTGTGTATACATCATGATAGTTAATTTTTTAAGGAAAAAAAAATATTTTTTTTGTATGTAAGATTTAGTAACATCTTATAATTATTAGTTATCTTACATGTAAACTCTTGCATGATTATGTTAAATTAATTTTTTTCTTAAAGAAAACTATTGGCTCATACAACTTCTAGGATCAATGAGAATAGTATGATAAAAAAAATGCCCCTAATTTTAAATGCTAGTATGTATACCTAAGAACGTATGATATACATATAGCTATACAGATGATTTAGTAACTCTAGACATAACAAATCAATGTTAACTTGTGTTTGATTATTCAGGCGTGACAAAATGATTAGAGACCAGAATGTAAACAAGTTAGTACTAGCATGTCAGACAACATAGAGAAAAGAATTATCAAGTTTAGCAAGACTTTTTGAATTTTATTCTATTGATTTTTTTTCTGTGCTTTAAATTGTTTACATCCACTTTAGTCTGTTTACAATTTTGTACACAAATTAAAATTCAAACTTAATATTTTAAGAACAACATTAATGTTCAAGGATGTAAATTATGTATTTTTCCATAACTTTCGTTTTATAACATTTCCATAAAAAGGATGGGATTGGTAATATAAAGGTTATAAATTAGGTCATGTTGGTTCAAAACAAAAACAAAACGATGGGTCAACCAGACATCTATTGAGCAACATCCTTCCCTTATTCACCCATCGTAACTTAGGTAATATTGACTGCAACATAAGATCTATTTATAAACACAAACAAGTTGAACAATGACGTGGTTCTAATGTAAACACGGCAAAAAGCAACAACAGAAGTGTATGATGTCATCAATCATGGAGGAGCAACTTACCGGGTAATTTGCGTTTGAGTGATTGCCATGACAAGTCCTACACGTTGGAATAGACGATTCTTGAAGAAACATACTAAGAGCAGTCTGAAAAATAAAGAAACAATATCATACTTCATTCATAATTCAAGTCTTTTCCGAGCGTCAGTCGTTCTAAGGTGGCGATATACACAATCAACATGCGCCATGATAAATACAATTTATGAATGCACGACCTATAAACATTACCTGAAATTGCCAGTTTGAAGCCGCTAACAACTGTTTTGCCTGTTCCGCATGTACTCCTGTGGCCGACACAAAATGGTTTATCATAACTTGTTCTTTGAGGTTATCCATTTTCATGGATTTACACGCAAATTTCCTGCTGCCGTGAGTCCTTTGATAAGGCCAAAACAATGTTGTTATTTCGATGGACGAGTTATTGATAGCTGACGTCATAGAAATTACGACGTTTCATTGGTCGATTCATGGAGACATGGGTGGGGCGATAAATTAAAAACACTCGGAAAGAGCGTGTTTATGAAAATAAAATTTAAGTAAATGCAAGAAAGTCAATTTTGGTATGTTAATTAAAAAAAATTCTCATGTTATTTGATGTTATAAATTATTTTACAAGCAAGTACCTGTGACGTCATCAGATGTAAATACGGAAGTCGCCATATTACTTTTGGTAAACATCCACACTCATTGAAGAATGGGGGGTATAACAAGTCGAGATGCAGGGGAAGAAGAAATCGACACAGCATCAACTAATGCTTATCGATATCCTCCTAAGATTGGTAAGAAGTGAAAAATATATTGTAAATTTCGTTGTATCCTCAGAAAAGCAAGATTAAAACAACTGTTACAGATTTCATGCTACATGTATACATAGAAATTAGATAGTATTTGCTCAGATGAAACAAGAAGCATGTTATATTTTTACAGTTAGTTGTATCATGAGTTTGGAATATGATTTATTATTACCTAAACAAATGGATTTTGTTTTTTAATAGAGATTAAATATTTTCTAATATTGTCTAAACAATAAACGTGCATCTTTACTTATCACTATTGAAACCAATCTATTGAACTGCTGCAATCAATTAGACAGTGAGTCGGTCAATAGAATAGGATTTATTAAACTGCTGGTCAATAGAATGCGATCCATTGGACTGGCAACATATTTTGGAACAGCTGATCTAGGTTTCAAATTCATAATTTATGTACTTTGCGAAGATGTCAACGCTATACAAGGATTTGAATGCATCTTGATATGAAAATCTTCTGTAATAGTACACAATTGTAAACATAAATAATAAAAATAGAATTAGGTTATTAAACAATTATTGAATGCCTGAGCAGTCAATAAACCAGAAAAATTTTCCCTTGGCGCAGGGAACAGCTCAGTGTGTTCTGTTGCCCTCAGCCTATTGCCTCGATCGGGCAATAGAACACATTGAGCTTTTCCCTGCACCTCAGCTAAGAATATTCTGGTCTATTCAGTCAGGGTTGTCTCTAAGACCCGGGAGGCGTGGAATTCCACCGCCTATAATGCCTTAATTACCCAGCTATTTTTTGCATTTCAAACACAATGTAACTTTAAACAAGACCCCCAGATCTCCTTCTACTTTTTCATTTCCTCCTTCTACTTCAATTTTTAGAGACAACCCTGACTATTGACTGCTCAGGCATTCAATAATTGTATACTGTCTCACTTTATGGCTCTGAGGTCCTATTCTCTGTGAAAAGTGGTATGGTTTGTACAAGAAATTGGTATTGAATGTTAAATGATAATTTGATTTATCAATCAATCATGCTTATTTTGGAGATCATATGAGTTCAATGTTATAGGTAAACATAGACTCCTATGATGATTATGCCCTATTTTATATAGGATGTTATAGGCCAATATAGGGCATGAAGTCAGTGGGAACTCTTTGACACCAGCTAGTGATGCTCGTTCATTCAATGTAATCTTAACTGATAAGTTGCTCAGAAGATTGACATTATGAAATAAATGCTGGTGGTTATTCATATGTATATTTCACTCTAGAAACCGTCATAATGATATCCTCAAAAACTTTTGTGGTAGTTTGATGAGGATGTAGCTATGTTTGTTTATTTCAATTTTTTTGTACATGTGGTGTATTCAATATTTTAGTAATATTGAATATGCGTAGTACATTAATGTGTTATAAATTTTCATTCAGCAGTTCATGTTATACAAATATTGACTGGGGTTGAAGGCAACATTGATTATATTAGCCCCCGAGGGACGAAATATTGCCCGACGCGAAGCGGAGGGCAATATATTCGTCCCAAGGGGGCTAATATAATCATTGTTGCCCGAAAACGCAGTCAACATTTGTTTTGTTATATGGAGAAACAAACAAAAAGTCAAGAAAGGATTTGAAAACAGATCGCCGTAATTTTCTCGGCTCAACATAGAATTCAATTTTGCGCAAAGTTCATTTCCAAAATATCGTCGGCATCAAAAGGTCACTGGTGATATTCCATTGTCCGTAGGAACTAAGCTAAAGATGTTTTACCTGATTTCACTTCACAATAATTCGCAAATCCATATACCCGTTATGATAGCAAACCGTCGCATTGTGCTTTCGTTGTTTACTTGCCTTGACTGCATGACTGTCTATTATGACGTCACCTTGTTTTGGAGTCGCGAAGAGTTATTTACGTCATCGTTTACCAATCAACAAATCAGAGGTGATTAATTGAAATAGATGGAATATTCTCTAGATATTATTCCTAGCCAGTCAATATTTAAAAAATATTGACCGGTCAATATTTTTCGGACGAGCTGATACATTGTATTACAATTATTGACTATTTGTTTATATAGAGTTATATAGTGAGAATATACTACTGAATATAACAATATGATGTATTTCATACCTAGAGGTGATGGAAGAACTATACCTACATGTACTTAGTCATTATTATTCTCACTTTTCATAAGCTGTGAATGCCAACCTTAATAAAAATTCAATTAAATTAGGCAATTGATGATCAAATTAACACCTGGTGAATAAACGTATATTACCTAATATGGTACCTGCAAATACTTATAAGATACATAAACATTGAAATGAATTTTAGTATCAAAAAGGGTTATGTTTTATGGATATAGCAAACTGATTTTGTATCCCTTAGAGGTGAATAATAACAAAATTTTACACTTTTATAACAAATTTCCTTTCAGTTTAAAAAAGCTTGCACTACCATTTAAAGTAATAGTTTTTCACATAAATTCTTCAATTTACAATCCGATTATTAAAAGTATAAAAAAAAATGTAAAAATTGTAATCTGATGAAAGAAAACATGTATATAGTGAATTTGCCATAGATGTTTTTACTACCCGGGTAATTTGTTTTATGGATATAAATGCAGAAATGAGAATGTTTGTAATGTACAGTGTTAAATAAAATGTAATGGGTTCTGAATAAACTTATTCAAATATTCTGATTAATACAGTATGTTCAAAGTTATTAATTTTCCAATACCAGATAAACTAACCCAATTTAATCGCACATCTAACATGAAAGTACAAGCTATGGCCATTGTTGCATTGTGTTGAATAATGACACTTTCTAATCGATGTGTATTTCAATAGCGATTTGCAACAAAGATTTGGATTGGCACATTTATATAGACCCACCAAATTATCAAATGCATGTTGAGAACATGATGTCAGAGAAAGAAAACTTATAATAAAGTTGTGTACTTGCAAGTTAAAAATTACAGAGTTATTGGAGAATAAACGGGGCGATCATGTTTATGTACATGTGTAATTGATGTAGGTAAGTGGAAAAAAATCCCCCCAAAAATAAAATGTATCAGATACATTACTTATAAATATTAAATTGTAATATTGGCTACTTTAAAATGACATGGGGGCACATTTTTTTTTTATAATTCTTTGTTCTTAAATATGAATGACATCAGTAACAACTTTTTTATTAGGAGAAAAGGTGTCACTGATGATAAACCATGTTATTATTACTAAGATATTCAGTATTTTCTCTTCAGTCTTTTTTTAAATCTTGTCTTTATTCAATCATACCCCATTTACTCAATTATACATGTACATGTATTAGTGTTAAACTTAATGTTTATTGAATGAAGTAATGAAGTAATGACTGCCATTTGGTTGTTTTTTGGACAGGTAGCTACTTTGGGAGTTACTTCTACATGGGAGGGGAGAGGTTTGAGATGAGTCAGCCCGAGGCCTATTTATTTGGTGAGAACTCGGACCTAAACTTCCTGGGAAGCAAACCTATGCCGGTATGTAAATATCATCACACTGCGATCTGACAGTGTGTAGTTTTACCTGAAGTCCATACCTGTACATACACACCATTGTTTATTAGACAGGTTTATGAGTGAATGTGTTTTAGATTGTTAACTGTTATTATAGATCATAAAATGAGCCTCCATTGCTAGAATCAATTCACTTCCTTGCTATGGACACAATTGAACTACATAAGGTTAATGCACACAATTCCACATCTGGTGATATTTCAGTCTGAATTGGTTGTACCTCTTGTATATAAACTATGTCACCTCAAGCTGCTGTAATTAACTTGTAATGGTGTATTGTTAGAGGGAACCATAAAGACCAACAAAATTAAAGCCCTGGATCATCAGACACTCTTAAGAAACGGCCTTAGGAAAGCAATTTGTTTGGTTCTTTTGATGTTGATACACAAGACCCATAAAATCATTGAACATGTTTCCCATCTAATAAAATGAAAGAGGGATTTAAATACAAAAGTAACAACATTATCATTGTCCATGATATGGATAAAAAATTGGTAATAAATACATATGCTGTACATGTAGGTATGCATCAGTGATATTAATGTAGGAATGACTGAGTTGTTGAATAGAGAATGAAGTAAATATTGAGGAAAATATATCGATTTGCAGATATTGGAATTGATGTTGTCAGTCGCCTATTACATAAGTGTATGTGGTGTGACAGATATTGATCTTTGTTTACAGTTTCCCTACCAAGGTTCTACCTCTGGAAGTGAGCCAACTAAACCATTGAAAAGTCTTGTCAACATCCGCAAAGACTCCCTCAAGTTCGTCAAGTGAGTGTCTACTGTTAATTTATAGATTACAAAACACAAGTCATTGGTGTTTGACAATAAAGAAGACCCTTTCTCACTAGACATTATATGATCTATTACATGTACAGAGGGTTCCGCTTAAACTGATAGTCTGTTTGTCAGGCAAAAATTATCAGATTAACCGATTATCAGATAAACCAATTTAGCGTTTTTGTGGTATTTAATTTTGGTATAGAATAAAATACAACTTGTTTCAATACATAATTTATCAACAAAAAGATATAATCTGTTTTTCAATAGTTTATAATGAAATAATTTACCTTGCATTAGCAATGAAATAGCATTTTAGTCGTTATTTTGTTTTTAAATGCTCAAAAGAAAATGTTTCCCTTCTTCACTGTTCATTACGATGGTTTCAGAGTGGCGGCCATTTTAACAGGAAGTAGATAAGGGCTAATTGTCTGAACATTCCCTCTTTTCACCTGGACAATTTATTTTAATTCTTTTTCTGGTATAGTAGAATGCTCTTAAATAATCAATTATGCATGACAACAAATTATTTGAATTTCATTCATTAAGTTTTCTACCCCGATGTAAAATTGAGAGTAATCAGAATTTCCTCAATGTCACATGTTCCCAAGCACTTTTGATTCAGAAATTACATGTTTAAATAATTCTTAATGGTGCAAGCCTAGCATGAAATTAACACAGGCAATTGGTAAATGAAAAAAACAGTAAAATGTGTACACAGGTAAGGTCAGTCCTGTGTGCGGTCATCCGGAACAACTATCGATGTCGGTAGCTTTCATCTTCCGAAGAAGTGAGACACCCGTGTGTGTTGAAGTGAAACTAATCCCCTGTAAAGAGTTACTGTGTACACAAAAGGGGTGTCAACTAATTAAACAAAGGAATATAGAGGTGTTAGAGGGTGGGCTGAACTATCGATGTCGGTATCTTTCATCTATCGACCAGCTGACCATCTGTGTGCGTTGAGCTGTGACTAATTCCCTGAAGCACCGTTATTTGCAAGTTTTAGGCACGTGCCAATTAAGCTGTTTACACAGTGGAGGTTATACACGAGGTGTGGACATGGTGGAAAAGGTGTTAAAACGTTAACTGATATTTGATCGACCGACAGAAATCGTATTAGATTAACCGAAAATGGCATTTTTTAAAATCAGATTATCAGTAGAAATTACAAAGGCTTATATAGCAAATGGATCGGTGTTTTGATTTTATATCAGATTAACCGAATTATCACATTAACCGCGATCAGATTAAGTGGAACCCTCTGTATTAGATATTTATTTCTTAATGATAGGTAGAGAAATACTAAACTCGAAACAAGATTAAACAGATACCAAAAATTAGATTGTACTCACAAAATGCATGTATACCTTGTGATATTCACTCAAAATTAATGGTAAATACTATTTAATTGTTGAAGTGACAGTTATCAGAAAGTAGTTCTATAGACTAGAAAAAATATGTATGAAATGCATAAATTGCAAACTTGTTTTCGTCTGATGACAAGATACTGACTATTGTAAGTTTAATGCTGTGGTTTGTACTGATGCTTTGATGACTGAGAGTGTAATGCTGTGGTGTGTAGTGTAGTACTGTAATTGACAGGGTGGAGGACAGTGAACAGAGACCTGAGGGTGACGAGTCCGATGAGTCCGACCCATCCAGCACCAAGTATAACATTGAGTTCACCTTCGACTCCGACTCCAAGTGTGCTATAACTATCTACTACTTCGCTACAGAGGACGTCAATAATGGACAGATAACGTGAGTGTCTACATTGAATAATAGAATAGAGACAATGTATTACTGTAGATTCTAAATTAAACGCAAGGTACTCCACATAAATTCGCTAGAAGCGCATCTCAGATTTTAAAACTTTTGGACAGATGTAAACTAAATGAAACTATGATAAGAATTTGATTTTTGCAATTTTATATTCTTATGTTTTGATGCAAAATAGTTGAATAGAGGAATTAAGTACTCGCAGAATATAAGAAATCTACAGGTTATTCATTTATGGATACTTATTTCATGTATATAGCTGCAATAACCACAATAGTCACAATTTGGTATACAAGTCAGCTTTCAAGGAATTTCAAATCTGATACAATTACCGTAGTTATCATCATTCCTGTGTTCAATAAAACCCAACCTCTCTTACTCAGCTTGTTTGGTTTAATCAATGTTTTTACCTCTTAAACATCAATAATGGTGATGTGGTCTGTAATTTACCTCCTTGTTTCTCCCCACACAGGTTTCAGACAAAAGAGGCGTGTTTGAACTCTGAGACCTTCCATTATAAGAGGGGCGCCAATCAACTCTTCTCCCAGTCTACACATGTCCTGGACCCTAGCAAGTTCTCAGACGAAGAGGTCAGTTCATGTCAAACACATACTTTCATATAAAATTAAACATTCCGAATAGTGGTGCTGAGATTGTTGAATGAGCTTGTTTCAATGACTGTAAACGTACTACATTTGGCTGTGTATTCTCTTTAGCGCTTTTGATGGAAGCGTCTTCCGCTAAATCAAGTACATTGTCAAATGTCATGCAAATATGTATAAGAATAGTCACATTTAGGAATATGCTATTTCAATATAAGTCCAACTTGTTAAAAAACTAATTTCCACTAAATATTTTCATGTCAAATTTAATACGTTTACAGTAATTTGTGCTTTGATTCCAGTGGCAGTATGACCCTGTCAAGGAGACCATCCCTGTGGTCATCAGCTGTGTGGTGGAAGATGATGGTAAGCTTACTGTAGCATCACAACAACAACACAACAACAACTGGATAATATTACAATATACAACTTATTATTCCATTAATAACCTTATATGCATTTACAATAGCTGAAAATCACAATACAAGGCATTTTCTAAATCTAATGAAATCATATTTTGAACTAACTCCTGCTTCATTTCAAATCCTTTATGAAAGATTATCGATAAAGGTTTCACCTTATTACATGTACCATCATATGCTTTTGGTAATGTTGCCTTGCCCTGCAGATCACCCATGTCACTCTCACATGACCTACGCTGTCGTGGAGAAGAGCTCAGTGGACGGGGGCTACATGATCAAAGCTTTAAAACAGAAACAGTTTGTGGATGGACTGCTGTATCTCCTACAGGAAATCTACGGCATAGAGAACAAACAGACTGACAGATCAAAGGTACCCCACCAGGACAGTGTCTTCATCTCACTGTACACTCAGATTGATGATTGTGCAAACATTTTTAGAATATTTTACCTTGTGGGGTGGATATCAATTCTATATCAAAAAGACATTGTATGTAAAGAAACACAAGTAATCAAAACTAGTTATCATAATCTCTCAAATCAGGGTGAAATTGTACCTTAAAGAGAAAGAAAAACAGAATTGTAGCTGTAATGCATATTACATAATATTAATACCTGTACCAGAACAATTTTAAAATACATACTGTAAAGTCTTCTTTATAATATGCACCCTTTTTTAGCCTAAATTTGATCAAACGTAGGGGATTATACATAGGAATAAAATTTTACCCAGTTTTCAGAGTTTTTTTCTGAATGCTGCAGGAGTATGACTGCTGATATTTCACATTATGTGAGATATATGAGTGTACAATGTACCTTAAACTTCAAAAATATCTAATTATTAATTTAATTTCCATGTATTAGAATATTAATCATCTCAGAGCACTGTTCCTTGCACCAAACAAGTTCTCGGCAGTGCATTCGCTATTATGTAACCAGCCACCTGTTGACTTGGCGCATGGTCAATGTTTGTTTTACAAGTTATGGTGTCAGAAGCATGCACTTGTCTTTTGTCTGACTTCACAGTTTATTTGAGTGCAGGAAGATGATTTGATTTAAAACTTACTTACTTTGTGTCCCTTTATATTCAGTTAAACCAAATTGTTTTACATATTACATATGAATTGATGATGACGATATACAATAAACAAACATTTATTCACAATGTTTATTCAACAACTGTGCAATCATAGAATTGGACTAATTATCAATTAAGTCATTACTTTTGTTGTTTTGGTTTAGATCTGCAAATGTTATTGCTTTTATTAAAGTGTTTTGAATATATTATCAACACATGCAAATCAATGTCTTTTCAAAAATCTCGATTGAAAATTTCTTTGTTTTTTTATTGTGTATTATAAATAGGAACAGTGCTCTTTTCACCATTTAACATCCAATTTGGGGGTGCTATACATGAGACTTTACTGTATGCCTAATACACAATTTAACATCAATCACATGCAGTTTTTATCACGCAATATTAATATAAACTTTTAGCTGGAAGATCCAGATGATGAGGTTGAAGACAGTGGGGCGGAATGTGTCATCTGTATGTCAGACATGCGTGACACACTGATCCTGCCGTGTCGACACCTGTGTCTGTGCAGTAACTGTGCCGAGTCTCTGCGCTATCAGGCCTCTAGCTGCCCGATCTGTCGCTCGCCATTCCGAGCCCTACTCCAGATCAGAGCCATGAGGAAGAAACAACCCTTGTCCGTGCAAACGGTCAGTCTATTACCCATAATGCACTATGCTGATGAATTTATTGCACCGGTATATACCGTGTATGAATCCATAGTTTTATGAATGTTTTACTCAGATACTGTAGAAGCAGAAATATTTGTTGGGGGTTTTAATTTCCTTATTTTCGTTGGTAGTATTAATCAACAAAATTAAATCCATGACGAATTTTTAACCTAAGTACTCTGAAAAACAAAGTTGATTCTTTGATTTATTTTAGAGATTATGTCATTGATATAGCGAAATTTGTTTAAAAACAATGAAATTTTAACCCAATGAATTTATGTGCTTCTACAGTAACAGTGTTTGAGTTGGGCTATACAGAACTAATCTGACCCAACCTAACAGAAAGTAAACCCCAACCCTGGATTTACTTTTGGGGTTTACTCTGAATTTACTCTGGGTTTACTAAAAAACCCAAAGTGGACACAGAGAGTAAACCCCGATCAGAAGTATACCCCTGAAAAAAGAGGCTACATGTGTATTTAAAATACAGAAGGGGCAGGGATTAATACAGGCAGTAAGATGGTAAAATAAAAGATGGGTCTGCTTCACACTTCAGTGCATACAGTTGACCCTAAAATCAAATACCGAGTAAGCCCAAAGTAAACCCCGAGTGAACGCAAATTTTCAAAAAAGCAGACCTTGAGTAAAACCCAAGTAATCCCCCAAAGTAAACCCGGGTTTAGTTTGGGTTTACTCTGGTGTTAAGTTGGGCCTGATCAATACTGTAGAGGATACCCAATGTCATATTATGTTATTGGTGGATTTTATGTAAAATGGAGCAGGCCATTAACTCCAAAACATGTGTTTAATTTTTTAACGAGTACTGGTATGGCATAAGAGTACATGTCTTGAGTTAGATCGACAGAACAGGTCCTTGACAATGCCTGGAATGTTGAATTAATGTTTGTGTCATAAATCATTCAATTCAAGCTTAATGTTGTTAAATTTCTTGTTTTGAAATTATAATTTATCTTATAAATAATTCAAGGACGAGAAGATCTTGACACATTTTATTTGCATAACAGCTGTCTGATTTATTTAGAAAAATTAGTTGTCATGACCTAAATTTGGTGTAAACAATTGATAATGAATTATAATCATAATTTTGGATAGAACAATGAAATAAGTGTCATGACTTATGTAATGAGTTAAAAGTATTAACATAGAGATTAAAGATGGTTGATAATAACATTAGGGAGGGGGAGATTCTATGTTTCTATTTCATCTGTGTTTATGCATTGTTTGATAAAGTGTCAAATTATTTCAAATTACATGTAATTCATTACCTGCCTATACTCAACAATGTTGCACTCAGTACCATAAAGAACTGACAAACTAAGGTACCCAGGGTTACTCAATAATTCAGGGATGTTTGATTTTAAACCATTTTAATTTGTATTTGGAGTGATGTAATTTAGATTAAATATTTCTAAAATTTTCACAGCAAGGCATTGTCCAGGAAATTTTCAGAAGCCTATCACAATTTGTTACTATCCTTTCACTACAACATACATAATTTTCAGAAGCCTATCACAATTTGTTACTATCCTTTCACTACAACATACATAATTCTTGCATGTATAAACTCAAAAAAAGATCAACACCCACTCCTGTTTTTAAAATCAAACAATTAACTTGAAAAGACTGTTCTGTTTACTGTAGGCGGTGACCTTTGAACTTTAGAGGTCCAGATTTATTAACAAACATGTTGTTGAAAAATAGAATATATTAAGCTATTTTTCTGCTTTGCATGAATACATTCATGATTCACAAAGAAATAAAATTTTACCTTTCATTTTAAACAAAGAAACAACTATGAACAGGTGGTAAACCGTCAAATTATATATGCATATCTCTTGATGAGGGGTGAAGCTATATGTGCATAAAAAAAAAACTTTAAGGTGGATATATTTTAACCTCATGTTATTGGGAATACTATTATGTAGGCAATGTCGATCAAGCACAACAACAGATATTAAAAGGGCAAACTCGAAAAGAAGTATTAATTTGTAAGCTTTAAACTGTTCATGCATGTTAGTCAAAATAAGCTCTGGGTCTGTTTTTAATGGGGGCAGTGTCCTCAGGCAGACATTGTGACCTTCATGGGAAAGGTCAAGACGTGCCAGTGTTTGATAACAAGGTTAGACAAGTTAAGCCGCTCTTTGTTTGTCTTTCTCTGAACACTTTACCTTTTTTATGGACCAGTTTGAATGTTTTGAATTTTTCCTGTAGTGATAAAACGGTTATGTTTATTGTCAGTCCCTATCTTATGTAATGTTGTAGAAATAAGTTTTATTACATGCTCCTTCAGCTCTTTGAAAAAAGTAAGAGGTATCTTAAAAAAGAGGAGATCAATTATTCAAGTTGTTACAGATGTATCAGAATTGATTTATGGAAGCAAACCACATATAACTAATGATAAGCAGATACAGCTTGCAATTACATTTGAAAAATGTTTACAAAAGTTCAGATGTGTACTTTCAATCAATGTTTAATGAAAGGGGATCAGGTTTTAAGGCTAAATTGTTTTGTTTTTTATTGCTGTACTTTAATCTTAAAATATAATGCAAATTGACAGAATAAAGGAAAATTAGCTGAGGCCATCATTAAAAATATCTCTGTTTCCCCTAACCCAACCCTAAATTTTGAAATTTCTGGTTTGTATAGGTAAATAAATAGTTTTTTCTGCCAGGGCGGAAAATGAAAATACATTACAAATTAAAATTAAAAAATAGTTCATTTCCTTTATTAATAACAAAACTAAACATGACCAATGAAAAATAAATTGTTTATATTCATGTACCAATGGAATGTAAATTATATTCAAGAATTTGATATTAAGTTCACAATTTTATATTGTTTATTCAAAGATTAAACATGTTTGTTTCAATAAATAGATGTGCATGACTAGATTATGATTTCAATGTTGATGTATATGTCAACTTAGATTCAAATTTTATTTCAATGATAATGTCTACTAAATATCTATTAATTTCTCTCAAACTTCTGGGTATATTAGATTTAATTTAAAAAAAAAAGGAAAATGTATATTGTGCTAAAAAAATTCAGTCGGCAAGATTTAGTTGGGTCGGTCATGTTAGGGGAAACAAAATTAATTTATAACTCGGCCTATTGTGTGCTCCTGTTTGGGAGATTGTTGACAAGGTAGAGATTAGGAAATTAATTATATATTGTACACATGTGCTTGATCCTTGAAATGATGGTAGATCAAGAATCACAATTTTCCATAAAATAGTTGCTAGATATTGAATATGACTACCAACTGCAGTGTTTGCAGCCAGGAATATATACCGGTACCTGTTACTGCCCCTTCTATTTCAAAAGAAATTGGCAACTTTTCTGCTTTGAATTTATTTATCAAGGAAACAAAATCACTTTTTTTTTAAAAATGAAATGGAAAATGTCTCATTATAAAGGGGGAATGAAAAGGGTTTTTTAGTAAAAAAGAGAAATGTCACTGCAGAGAATTAATGAAAAATGCTGCTACTGATGAATGAAAAAGATGTAAATAGTTTTCATAGACTAAGGGTCAGTAGAGATAAAGTTGCACCTTCATTATTTCCCCCTCCCAATAGTAAACTTCTGTGCCGTGATGTGACTAATGGAGTGTGTATTGTGATGTCATCTGTTGCAGGGGGAGACTCCGGGGGAGGAGAATCCAGTCAGCCAGGAGGGGGTACCCACAGGGTACGAGGCGGTGTCCCTGATAGAGGCTGTCAATGGACCGTGTAATCAGTTCTTCTCTGTGGATGGAGGTAAGCTACTGAGAAGTCTCTCTGAAAGTAGATTCCTAAGGCTTTTGAATTGTTACAGTAACTGATAAACTAGGGGGTCACAAATTTCTTTTAAAAAGAACTTGCAGCATATGACCAAATATATAAATGCTGATTATTCATCAGCAACAAAAATTCAACCTCATGCCAGTGAAAAACTTTTATTGCTATTGAATTAATCTGGAATATATGATTTTATAATAAAAAATTGCATGATTAAGATCTTTTCATAAGACTTGATGGATTTACTAAGTTGCATTTTCTTTTTAAAATGTAGCCCTTCTCTATAGAGTAGATACTAGATAAAGTACAAATTAGCAGTATCCAAATTACGATAGAAATTAGTTTATTGACCCTGGATGGGGTATTCATGAACATCTAAGGGTTTGCATTTATGCTGTGTTGATCACCGAGTAACAACTTTTTAGAGTTGAGTGCGATTCATGTGTTGGTTTATTTACAGGACTTCAGCTGCCAGTAAGGAACATAGCACTGGATGTTGACAGCAGTTACAGAGAGAAGAAACAGAAACTATCGAAAAGGTGAGTGTTCATTCCTTCATATATACATGTATATACCTGGTACATGTACCAGTTTATAGGTGATTCCATGGTACATTGTACTCATGAGTTGAAATCAATCTCACTGTGTAACACAAGGGAATGTTCCATCACGCTATAAACAATTACTAATACGCTCTCTTGTTGAACTATTCCAAATGTTTGGTTAATTGATGACTACACAGTTCTATGTTTATCATACTACATACAGTACAGTTTTGTTAATTGGTTTTTTAATCATAGACCAATTCCAATAACCTGTGCACTTGGAATCTTTTGCAAAATTAAGTAGCCATTTTACTTTTCAACTTGATGTACATTTTTGGTTTATCATAAATTTTCTACTGTTTGTATGGATAATGGTACTTATAAATTTCCTAGTTAATGTTTATCGAAAGCACAAAGTTTTGAGGGTTCATATGTGGTATTTTAGAAGTCACCGAGATTGCTGTCGCTACTTGTGAACAACAAAATTTAATAAAAAGATGTCAATCTGCAACCTGTGAAAAACAAAATTAAATGGTTTATGAAAACATTTTGTTAAACAGCGGGAGAAATGATGTGTTAATTTGAATGACGGAGGATGCAGCTATAAATCCTACTCAGTGTCATTTAAATTGGATTTTATTTTGAGAATTGTTGCAAATTTAGAGAGTATGGTGGACTGTTATGAAAATATCTCCATAAAACAGAATATTTGAATGAAACTCAACCACTTTTAGAAAGTTCAGGAATCATTTAGAAATTTGTAAAATAAAACATGATTTATGATAAAAAGTCATTAATTTCTCAATGATGAAATTTGTACAGATCTTCTGTGACACTGTGCTTAAAATCACAAAAGCATCAACCTTTAACGAGGCCGGGACTAATTTGTTCTGCCCTAGATTTTTTAATGAAATTTTTTTCATGAATTTCTACTGATATAATTATTATTTTAAGATTGAAAAATAAGACATTTACCACACCGTTTGTGTAAGAGGTCGTCTCAAAATTTGTTAATTTTTAACATACCACCCTATGGGATTTTGCTTGAAATGTATCAATTTTGCTCATTTTTACATTTTTTTTAAAACTTCTGCCCTAGGAATTTCTTTTTCTGTTCTACATATTAAGCAAACAGATGATGTCACAATACAAATGAAATGCTGGGCGAAAGCGTGCGTACTCAATCTGAACTCGGCCTCGTTAAGTCTATCAAACATTGACAATTAGAGAGCCATTTAGCAGCTTGACTTTAATAGGAAATAAGACACTTTATTTTTTCATTTTTGATATTCAGAATGGTTATAAACCGTTAACAAGGAATGCTTCGTCAAAATTTGAAAGTCAAATATCAAGTTACAAGCAAGATTCAGAGTTTGAAATTCTTTGTTTACTTACATGTATGTGTTGTATTGGTTAAGTTTTATTCAAATGTTGCTCTTTTTTGTCGATAATATTATTTTGAACACCCTGAATCAGTGTATCTCGTTTTCCACGAGTCGTTTTGTGAAATGATAATTTTCTTACTTACATTATTTACAAACAAATTATAAGATTCGAGCTTTGTTTCTATAACAGTGATTTCATACCTCAGTATATCTCTTATAACTTGACTCCTAACATTGGAGGGGAACTCAATACAAGTACCAACTTCTTTTGTAATGTAATTCAATGCCTTATTTTCTGTTAGTCATGTCTTACTTTGTTGAAAAAAGATTTAAATGTTAATTATAATTATCATTTATTATTTATTACGAAAGGCTTCTTTTGCTAATTATCTTGTCACGTGGAGACAGGTTTCATTATCTTGGAATTGTATTGTTGTCTAGTATTGAACTCTTTTGAACAAAATAAGTACAGAATATACCAGTATGTAGGAAGTATTCTTTGGTAAGCACAACAGGGAGACTGAATAAAGACATACCAATAGCAATTTTGTTTTATTAATTTGAGGGATTTGAAAAAATAATTTACTTGGTATATATCTTGGGCATTTGTTATTTATCAAGAAACCATTTGATAAAGGCATGACTTGGTTTGTTACAGACACATGATCAGTGTGAAGACAGAGGACCCTGTGGTGAGCCCCAATGTAAAACCTGATGATAAGAAGGTCTTAGATGAGGAGGAGGAAGAGAGGAAGAATGAGGAGCCTCTGGAGGTGGTGAGGATGGAGAGAAAATCCTCCAAGAAGGATGCCACCAAGCCTCAGTAAGATAGCAAAACCCCATTTAGATAGCAAACCCCAGTTAGATAGCAAAACCTCATTAAGATAGCAAACCTTAGTGAGTTAGCAAACCTCAGTGAGTCAGCAAAGCCCCAACAAGATAACAACACCTAAGAGAGATAGCAAGCCTCGGTACCATAGCAAAATTCCAATAAGATAGGAATTCCTCAGTAATATAGCAAATCTCAGTTAGTTAGCAAAACCTCAGTTGTATAGCAAAACCTCAGTATTATGATAGCTGTGAAGAAAATGGCAGGGTGGAGTGGGGGAAGTGAAACCTCAGGAAGTTGGAAGTGGTGAAAAGGGAGGTTGGTGATGGTGCCAATCTTCTGTAAAGTAGCAGTTGAGAAAAGGGATTACAATTAGACATGTTAGGACAGGTGAACTCTAAAGAAAACTTTTTTAAATATAATTTCTGAAATGAAAAAATGACAATAAGAAACCGTCAACCATCTCAAAAATCCATAAAACAAAATACAAATTCAAAGCAGAGAAACACAAACCTCTAAAAGATAGAGGTAGGATCAGGTGCCTAGGAGGAGTGAGCATCCTCTGCTGACCGGTCACACCCGCCGTGTGCTCTTTGTTGTAATCGGGAAAAAAATCGGAAAAGTCTGTAGACAATTAGGTGATTAATTATGGTCTAACAATTAGTATGAAAAACGTCAGTCAGCATGCGACCCAGTGGAAGATTGTATTTGCTGACAATGTCGTTGTATCAACCATAGAACTTACTAAAATATGACTTCATTCAATATGTTAATTCAATTCCATGTTAGCGATTGATGTATGATTTTACATGTTTTCTTAAAAAAAAAAATGCAAAAAAAAAATGTACTGTATTTCAAATAGAGGTTAAAACTGTTAAAAAAAGTATCATTTTTATATCGACATTTACTTTCTGAGCCTAATGTCAAAGTGCTTTTTTTAGATATGCCGTAGGCAAGGAGGTGTCCAACAAATTGAATGCATCCAAGATAGTCAGTGTTGGTGAGGATTACAATACAGACAGTCTGGACAGTAAGGTGTGTACTATATGTTTTATACTCTGGTGTTTTGTTACTGAAAAATGCAGAAAGAACTGAATAGTTTACTTACTTGTTTGAAATGGTCAACTTCATGAGCTTTATTTCTTCCGAACCTTTTTTTGATGTATAATGAAAATGCTTTGGACACAATGAAATGAATGCCACAGCTTTTGACAGTGTTCAACACACATTTTACATTAGAACGGATCAAGAGAGTAATGATGCATGGAGTAATAGAGCCATACTTTCTACCCATGCTGTTGGTTTTGTAGGGGATGCGGACTGCCACTCTACGAGTTTACGAGTCGGAGGCTGACAGTGACTATGACTTAAAGCCGATGGGGTTAAATCAAGGTCACACATCTACGGAGAATCTGGCTGATGACGAGAGAGAGGACAGCTCAGAGGCCGAGCCAGAGCCAGAACCCGATTACGACGATGACCTTATATCTGGTAGGTCAAAGGGTGAAGGTCAAAGTAAACCAGCCAGTCAAGTCTGGAAAAAGGAAGGTTTTTACAATGACTGTTAGTCTACTCAGAGATTCCTTGTTTTAGTTCATTCATGAGAATACTGATCGTCTTTTGTTAAGGTTCACAGCCATTGTTAGGTAAACAGGAAACCTTCTTTTTACTGAAATTCATTTCATGCATCATGATCAATGATTTGCATGGGTTCTAAGTCATTTTTTTCTACAAGTACTTTAAAAGCTGTTAGTTAGACAATATATGTACAAGTAATCTGCATTTCTTATCCATGTTCTGGACTTGTTTGTATGCCTAACCTGTGTTCGTATGGACAATGTTATCTGTAGGAACTAGATGTGATTTGATCTTGTAAACTATTAGATCACATTACACCTGAATATCTGACTGCAATTCTCTATTGATAGTTTATCACACAGTTGGAATTAGCGGAATCGAGAATCCTTTGTATATAAAAGTAATCAAGCACATTACTTGTTGTAGTTTATAGTGAACATAAATTTTGTTTTTATTTTATATTTTTATTTTGTTTCAATATTATAAATTACATGTAGAACATCAACATTTAGAACACTTTCAAAAACTATCTGTCTTCCTTTTGCCATTATTGTCTCCTTTTGAGTTTTTTCACTGCACATTCATACATGTTTTTTGCATTATAATTACTAAGTTTGTATCCTTTCTCTTTTTCTTATTCTCTCTGTGCTAAGACTTAGCTTCTTTCAATTAAAATTGCTTTGAAGCTTTCTGCACTTTTGCCTTATTTGTCTTTCTTGGTGCATATGCTCTGATTACAGATGACAACAGTTACTGCCACTTCTTTTTGGACTTTCTTTATTCCTGGTTGCTTTGATTCCATCATCTCTTCCCCTGGCTGTCTATGGTTTCTTTGTCACACAATCCACTTTGTGGCATACTTTTCTGTTGTTTAAATAATTATATTTATCTACATAAAAAAATCTGCAAATCTTTTTACAAATTTTGAAATTATGTGCAAGACATGCACTTATTCTATAACTAATAATGATATTTAAAATATGATTTGAGGAAAATACATGGAAAACTATGTCACATAAAGATGTATCAGAATAAACACCATGTGTCTAAACCTGGTACATGTACTTTTGAGCTTTAGATCATATTGTAAGTTATGTGTTTATGTGACTTTTCCAGAAGCAGTGAAGTCTGAGTCAGCGTTGAATGTGTCTGAGAAACAGGGGTCACCGGACTATAAAGACAAAGGTCAAACATATGTGAAGGGACTCAGTCGCAGCATGAACGATGTGAACAGAGACAATTCAGGCTATCACCCCCTCTGTCTACAAAGTAACGCCTCTCTCCCAGAGACCTCTACCAGTGGGAATGAGGCCTCAAGCTTTGGAAGCACGGACAGTTCAGGCAAACTTTTAATAGACACTGCAGAGAGTACTGATTGAGATGTGTAATGGTGCTTCTTAAGGGAGGGGAGGGGGGCTAGGGGAATCTTAAAGGAAATTGTCTACAAATAGTTGCATGTGTTGGAATTTTCTTTGTTTTGTGGAAGTGAAAGCTGGTTTTTTACTTCTCTTTGATGTAGTTTATATACACCATGATTGTTTGAAACAATTATGGTAAAACTGGGCCCAGTACTTAATCAGATTAATTGTAAAAATGTTTCCTGAATTGTTGTTGTACAGTATAATGGTCTATTTATTGATTCTCATTGCTAGTATCAATACATGAGACATTACGTCAAGATTAGAGATTATTTGTATAAAGCATACCAATGAAAACTTGTATATACATTCAGTTAAGAGTATTTATGCTAGGACTTGATTATTGTGAAAGATGAAAGGTTGTGCAGGGTGAATGAAATCCTTGTTTGTATCCTGTGATGTTGAGTAAAAATTAATACATGTACATGTGATTGAAAAATTATGATAATGGTTATAGTGTGATTTCATAGGCACTTTATATTTTAAACATTCCTATTGTGTACGTTGTAAATACATTCGTTAACATACATGTAGGTAAATTATAGAAAATGTTTAAAATATCAGTGACTGTGCAATGAACACTATACGAACCAGTGCTATTCCTAGTCGCAACAAGCAGGCGTTCACTGCTCCCATTGCTAGTTGATTTTTATCAGAGGCTGACCGTCTCCCTGTATTTTTATTCTGATCTTGCTGACACAGATATGTATAAATCCATCATAAAAATGTCAAAAATATTCTTCATTTAAATTTCATGTTAAAACATTACACTTTTCTGTTCTGTCTAAATGTGATCATTTATAATATTGTTTTCAGTGCATTTCCTTGCTAAACATTGTATTTATTATAGATCTTTACTTTTTTGTTGTTCTTCTATTTTAAAATTAAACAATACAATGCATTTTCCTTTTGTTCATACTTTTATAATGACTTTGTGTTTTGCATGATTGCAGCCACCATATTCCTAAGAAGCAAACAAAGAATGCATTCTATTGTTTATGTGTACTTTCTCTTTGAATCATTGATATAAAGTATAGCTGAATATGCATAAAATTAAAGGAGTACAATGTATGTTACAAAGATGAAATACTGTGATTTTATCATTATTCTTTGAATAAAAATTTTCGTGGATTTTGTTGTTGAGGTGATTCACAAAATTAAATGTTTAAAGTGCAAAATCTAACATGTTATATTGATATGATCAATGGCCACGCATTTATGTATCCTAAATTAAAACCGGCATTTTGATTAAATCCTTGGAAACTGGTATCCACAAATATTAATGGAACCATAGTACATGCATACGGTGAACACTTGGCCTACGGCGTGCTTGCTAATTAATGCCATTTTTTATCCACTCTAAACAATTTCATAATAATACAAATTGTGAACAACAATCTGGATTTATACAAAGAAATACAGGAGAAAATAATCCCAGTATCTGGTACATGTACAGAGTTTTAACACTGAATCTTGGCCAATGACAACTTTGTTGGGTAATCCAAATCAAGAAAAACTTTGTCATGCGAATATTTTTATGAGAGAATTCGAAATTCAATCAGTTACAAGAGACATTGCAAGAAGGCATGCCACTTCAAGGTATAGAAAGATGCTACAAATATTTCTGCATCAAGTTGACAACTTGGTGACAACAGTATAAGAGTGAGTAGGTCTCCAGTAGTTGTCGGTTTTGATGTACTTCCATGTTGTATTTTACAATGAGGTACTACACAAAAACAGGACGCTGGTCGCCGTATTTTGTGATTTCAGTGACCATTCCATAACGAGTGTGCAAGTTGTTAATAAAGATCTACATTGTATAGGTAATCCATTGTACTTGATAATCATATTTGTATCGCCTGAAATTTCGTGTTTTAACTGAAAACAAATACTTATTTTAAATGAACATTGTAAAAATGACACACTTGAAAAGCATGTAACTCAAAGATTTATTCCAAAAATTCAATGACAAAGAATCTCCAGTTCTTAACATTTAAAAATTGAAATAAAACTAGACATAAAAATGTATGTGACTTTCACTTTGTGTCATTCACAACGACTTTGGAGGGGGGGGGGAGGGGCACTGACTACTTGGGTCTAGTAGATCGTGGGGGGACGGGCGGAGGGCCCACGTGGTCCTCTGTTATTGGTTGCTGGAGGTAATGGTCCTTGTAAGATAGTCGTTTCGCCAAGGACTGTAAAAGAAAGAAAAGTTGTTATAGCAGATCCCAACGATATACATGAATACGTGTATAATTAAGATATTATGTTTTGATTGACATGTTGGATGCTAATATTTTCGGTTATTCTGACGAGAGTACGCTAAATAATGCAGCTATTATTTCAATTTTTACAAATACATTACGGATACACAATAAATTAAAGCCGACATACAACTGAAGTTTTACATTCTTCGCATGCGCTTATATTTCAAGTATCTACATGTACATGTATATCTATAAACATAAGGAAAGAAAAAATATCTGCTTTACAGATAACATTCATGAAACGTGGTGTACTGGATATTTAAACAATCGCTCGCATACAGATAAAGGGGAAAAAAAGCCCCCCCCCCGAAAAAATAAATAAAAAATAAACCAGCATGCGCGGATCCATAGGGGCTTGGGGGACTCTCCCCCCCCCCCCCCCCCCCTTGGAAAATTCAAATTTAAATTTAAATTCACATTATAAAATTCCAAAAATAGTATCCCCCGGACAAAAAAAAAATGGATCTGCGCACGCAGTGTCATGCCTCATAAATTTAGGTGAGGTAGATTGTACAATAATTTTAACATTACCATGGTGTACATTCAAAAAATTCGACTGTAACAGAGTTCATAGTTCTTAATCGAATAAAGGTAAGAAGAAAGAGGAATGAAAACAGTGCCAGTAAATTGACTTTCTTGTCATTTTAATCAAGGAAGTGTTAAACATTCATTTTAAAATTCAAAATAAAAGTTCAATAAATCTGATTCAATAAACTCATACCCTTATTTCTTTGAGATCAGTATGGTTTAAAAGCCTTCCACATGGTATAATCTGTATTTTTTGAAAATCTAGTACATGTAATTGTCGTATGCAATGAAACTCTTAAAAAATTTACAGTAAAATAAAATGGGCGGATCTAGAAATTGCAGATAAAAGCACTGCATGCGGTGATGTTGGTAGAAGTTCCGTGTGATGGAATGATTCTTAAGCTTGTGAAGGCTTTCAGATAACCAGTGCATCATACACATACGTACATAATGTCTGCTTCTATTCACATCTAAATGTTTGTTGATTAGTCGACGTTTCTTAAAATTGAAAGATCTCAAAAATTACTCAAATTTCCATGTGTTTTATTCCTCAAAATGTTTCCGATTCCGTAAATAAGCGTAAATACTCTGATACATAAATAGTATGTTACAATTCTTCTACTATCCTGTAAACATACAATAGTACACTATCCATGCATAAACAGGTTATAATTCATTCTATAATTCTATATCCTGAGGCATTCAGTCCTTTAATTATGTGAAAAAAATGACTATTATATATGGAATGATTAACGTGTTGTTTATAGCTAAGCATGTTTAGTATCCGATGAATATACATACATAAAATTGGTCTCGTTGTTCCAAATGATGATATTTTAAATTTCCCTTTAAAACCGAAATTCATTTTAATCACATTTAAACAGTGACGTTCGCGTATAAGTAATGAAACAAGTCAATACTACGCTGTTTGGTTTTTTTTTTTTAGATTTTAATAACAAAAGATCAAAAGTGGTTAATAAAAATGCGTTAGCATTTGTGATACAGGTCTTTTAAGGGGGCCTTAATGACTGTATTGGTCTCCTCTAGAAGAAGAGCTTATAAAAAATATTCCACTCTCGAAGCTATAAATAGAACCATTTTAACAAGAGCTTGGACGTTGGGTAGTTGTGTCAAACACAAATGTGACGTAGGCCTGTCTATTTCATTGCTAGCCACTCAGCCATGGCTTTTGAAATCAACATGATTTGTCTGGCTTTTGAGATAAGACTACGCAATTGAATCATATTTCGCTTGAAACCACGTCATTTTTAACATGTTTTGACGCAAGGAATAGATAGCTACGCCCTACTGAAAGTCCAAGGTCTTGTTAAAATGGTTCTATGTCATTTTTCTTCAGGAAAAAGCAATTTACTGGCACTGTACCAGTTATCGGCTAAAATTTAACGTTTTCTTTTTCGTATTTCCTTATTTTTTGATATTTTTGGATAAAAAATGACATACTTTAAAAGGTTTACCCCTTATTTATCAATCTGTTAGATTTTATCATTATTAAGAACTCAAAACATCTTGTTTCTGTGCTTTTTAACACGCCCCGAATTTGCTGAGTTTTACGATTTACTGTATCAGTTATTGGCTCGCGATTATAACATTAAAAAACCCTGTTGATTTGATACGTTGCAAAATGTAATTGTGGGGTAAAACTAAAGGTCGTAGGGATTATGATCGGACGTAAACAAAACTCATAAAATTATTCGTCTGTTATCATACGGTAATACACAAAATCGTAGACTATTCAATACATAATAGTAACAGGCAGACTGAAATCTACACGCCCCGTTTTTCGATTGGTCGAAATCTACAGCGAATCACGGATTGCACGAAATAATCATGATGATGTCAGACTCAAATTCCCATAGGAGACGATTTGGCTATTTCTTTTAGCTAACGTATAATCAATTGATTAATTAATTGAAAGAAAGATATTTATATAAACAATGAAATGCTTTCTTTGATGATTCATGCGGGTTATGAAGGTAGCGATCATTGTAGAAAAAAAAATTACATAACCCGCTAACGCGAACTCTCAGTTTAGCCGATAAATGTTACAGTACCAGTATATTTCTAAAAGTTTAAGGTAGATCTGAAGAGTAACTTATTGACCAACCAGCCTCTTAAAGCTTAACTTTTTACTTGGACCGGGATTGAAGAGAGAGAGAGAGACTGTGTGTGTGTTCCTTCACCAAGCAATTTGTATTTAACTCGGTAACAGAAACAAACATACCTTGTCATCACCAGTTGTTCCCCCTCGTCTCTGCGAGGTCGAATCCTGAGAAAAGAATATCAACATTTTTTTCTTATTCTAAAATGTGATGCAAAACGTATCAATCATCGCATAATGAAATACCAGGACTTGTGTATTTTGTAACATTTATTGATGTTCAATTTAAATAACCGAAAATATACTTTAAATACCTTGGCGATATCTAGATTAATATCATTTAATTGTATAAATTCTTCTAAACTAAACACAAGGTTACGTATGCACATGAATATTATTTAAAGCAAATATTTTATTCCTTAACTTTTTAAAGTTTGTCAATACAGAAAATGTTTGATCAGAGGGTAACACTTTTTAAAACTTATCTTCTCTTGATAAAAATGAGGGGAAAATGAATCGTGTTTGATTTAAGTTATGATATCTTTCAGCAATATCTAAGGAAATGGTGACCATGATCACGTGACTTACGTCAGAGTCGGTGTCCGAGGAGTGATACACGCTGTCCTGGGAACTTATGCTCATCCGGCTGTCACGGGAAGACCCCGAGGAGGAACCTACAGGGAACATGTCACAATTCAGTAAACGTATATATATTTCCTACACAATGACAGAATGAAGTGTAACTACAGGGAACATGTCACAACCCAGTTTATACGTATATAATTACAGGGAACATGTCAAAATTCAGTAGTGTAAGACTGCAGAGATGTGTGTGAAATTAGTAAAAGTATGGTTATGATTACGGATATATATCGCTGTTACGTAGCATCGGGGGGGGGGGGGGGGGTGGAGCCAGCTTTTCTTTCAGCTGGCGCCCATTTTTCTTATAACATATTTTTTCTATTGCATTTGAAAAAGCCCACCCCACCCACACATTTCCAAAACCTATACTACGTGCCTTTTTCTACAGTCAGAAGTCAGAATCAAGTAAGAATTATTACTTTATAGACAAGTTTGGAATTAAACAACATGGAATAGAATAATACGAAGATTTTTATGGACGAGTATTGGAAACTTAGACAGAATCTGACTTTGACACAGTCCCTGTTGTACGTGAACTAGCGGACTTACTTCCTGAGCTAAGTGTGCTAGCTCTGTTTTGGGTCCAGTCCGCAACACGTTCATAAGTTGTATGCTAAAAGCGAAAGTGATAATATTATCAGTATGTAAACAGTATTTATTGACTTAGGAACGCGCGATTTGTCTCTTTTGGAAATATTTGACATTAGATATACAAAATTCAAAAGGTTAGACTTGACATTCAGTTCAAAGAACCTATCGCCACATGGTACGGATTCGACTTCGAAAATTTGCTATGATGGTTATACACAATATAACAACCAATGGAACACAGTTGTAGTTGTTTTGGATATTATCATTTCAACCAAGTTTTCAAAGCAAGGATTAAAAACAAAGAGAAAAAATGAAAAAGTTATCAAATGCCTTAATTTTGGGTTGGTATATGTCTTCTCTGGATGACTTCCTGCCACCAAAGGTCGACTTGATTCTCTCAAACAGCGACTGGCGCTCGCCTCGGGCCTTGGCCTGGTGAATGACCCCGGCATATGTGTTTCTCATATCCTCTAAGCCTTTCTGCCGGTCCTTCATGGACATCTTAAAACTCCGGTTCCTCTCCCTCCAAGCGCTGTACAGCCGCTCCGCCTCGTCTATAGAGAACTCCTTCTCTGACACCCCTTTCTGGATCTCAATGAGTTCGTCCAGGGAGGAGGACCCTAAGCTCCCCGGGCTTCTCTCTATGTTTACTGTCAAATTAAGAAATACTCTTTCTCTAAATCTACTGTCAAATTCAGAAAAACACCGTTTATATTTACTGCTCAAATCAAATATACACTTCAGCTATATATTCTGCCAAAATCAGAAATACACTTTATCATTATATATTGACAGTATAATAATGCACTATACTATATTCAGATATAAACTTTCTTTACATAAACTACCGAAATCAGACATGCACTATGTTTCTAATTGTAGAAGAATTAATGAATACAAAAATGATAATCTTACGTCCAGAGCCGGACATCCCCATCAACTCCGCCGGCGACATTGATCTGTTGGATGGGGGTTCCTGGCCTCTCTCTGGTCTGAGGGAATCACTGGAGAAACTTCTTTTGACCACCGGGGGACTAGGGCTAGGATTTCGTTTTGCAAACTGTGGACCTTTCAAAACAATATTTAAAAAAATATATCTGTTTTAGATATATAACGTTTTTTTCAATGCTTTTATTATTATTTTCTAGAGTTTGTGATATCTAAGACACGTAGCTAATTTGAGATTGAATCTAATCTTGTAAATATCTTGCGATCTGTAAGAATTCTTATATGCACTTAGAGATGTTAAAACGAGATCAAGATCTTATAAAAATGATACTAACTGAAACCTCATATAGATATACGCTGAAACAAACATAGGAAGAAGTCACGTATTCCGTGTGACAATTACTCTTAAACAGGTAAAATAAAGCAGTTTGGATTTCCCTATGAGTAAGGATCAGGGAGAGAAAAGGCTAAGGTCACCTTCAGGTTTTTTTGTTGGTTCACGGATCACGAAGGATTTACTTTGAGGGAGAGGAAGTTCCTTTCTCTTTGGAGTCTCTGGTTTGATTTCTATAAATACCACATTCAAAAAATAGCACATTATTGTTTTCACAAATCCGACACTATATAAGCTACATGTATATCACATTATATTGCTTATTTTTCGTTTGATTCTCTTCTGACATTCAATGAATTAATATCAATTTTATCAAAGTTCTATCGACATAAAAGGGAGATAAGTATGTGTTCCAAAATCCCGACAAACAGCTACAAGTACCGCTTTTTAGAGTTAGAAACAACGCTGGTTTTTTGGTAAAGTAATTCAGTACACACCTTCCGGTTCCTCCAGTATGGGCTCACTGATTGACTTGGGTAGGGGTGGCCTGGACTGCTTTTTGGGAACGGGTGGTAGTTTCTTTTTGGGTTTACTTGTGTGGAGTTTTTGTAACTTTTCTGAAAGCAGAAAACTTAAGCTGAAAAACTCTATCGACTTACATGTATATTGAAAAAAGTGTTGAACTTTTCCTCTATCTATATTTGAGCAGCTTTTTCCTGTTATGCATTACAAAGTATCATTTTCACTACTATGTATATTCTTTCCTAGATTCAATTCTTTATCATTTTAATTTTTAGACGAGGACCTACTCATTTTAAGCGTGTTCGATTTTAAAATCCATTTCCGGTATCATCATAAAATATCAATGACTTCGACACAGGTACTTCTAACCAAGGAAGTAAATATTATCAACAAATAAGTGGGTGATATAATAGCTTTCAACAGTCAGAGCAATGGTTGGTGTGGATTGCTCACTTACCTGTCGTCTCCTTGTGCTCTTCCTGTAGCTCAGACCTGTTGTTATACAGGTGCTCGCCCGTCATGTGTAGGTACAGCTCGTCAGAGACCTCAATCACCGCCGCGGTCTCCTACCAAAGAAAAGGGTGAAGCAGAATGATAACATTTGTATGAAGAGCACTGCTTGGTCAATAATTAGTTACAGTGACAATTACAGAACAGCATTTCTATTAATCAAATGGTTCATGGGTTACAAAACTCACACAAGCTACAAATCTAAGGTTTTTTTGCATCAGTTTTTACAAAACGTTGTACTCCAACTAATTGCAAAATATTTGATGGCTGGAAATATCCATTAGTCATTGACAGATTACAGTAGATATAAACATGCACGCACGTCTCTCTCTCTCTCTCTCTCTCTCTCTCTCTCTCTCTCTCTCTCTCTCTCTCTCTCTCTCTCTCTCTCTCTCAAAAGAATTATGTAAAAACATCCCCGGAAAGACAAGAGATAAATATATCTACAATGTAAGCATTCAAGTGGGCATATTCGTTATCAACTTGCATTTCCACTTTCCCATACAGTATTACATTGACAGAACGTGAAGATGTTTCGTGATTTTTTTTGTGTTACTCATACCCCATTAAGATTGTCGTTGTTGAATGGACAAATAGGAAGGAAGATGTACGTGTGTTTACGTTATCTTGACTAAGCCACATCAATGTAGAAAAAGTAGAAAAGTACGTTAATAAGTAATTTTTACCATTGGTTTGATGAGGTGTTACGGATTTAACACTTAATTTAAATATGAATAGTAATGAAAAGGCTTATTATAAATGGCAGATATGTAAGGTCGTAAAATCTTCAAGCAGTGTGCACCAATCAGTTGCAAACACTTCTAAACAACTATACCAAACATCATCCCCCCCCCCCCCCCCCCCCCCAAAAAAAAAAAAAAAAAAACCCACATGAGCAGAAAATCGTGACAATAGTTTTAAAGAATTTTACAAACGTGATTCACAAACATTTTTATTTAGAAAACATGCATATATAACTCTTTCTAACAATTCTGAAAACCGCTTTGATAGCAATAACAAAATGAAGCTTAATGCTTACGACAAACATTCTGATGAAGCTGGCTAGTTCGTGGAATCCCTCTTTGTCTGCTATTTGGGCGGGATCAAGGCCGTCTTTATTCTCGATGTGGAAGGCGGCCAGGGACCCAGGTGTGTCAAGGACGGAGCAGCAGAGATCGGTCAGTCCATACTGGGCGGCGAAGTGGAGGAGGGTGGGAATCCCGTAGTCACTCCGCTTTACTACAAATCATTATCATCATCATCATCATCATCATCATTATCATCATCATATATAGTTTAATACGGATGTGATAAAAAACATTAAATTAGATCAAATCAACGAACAAAACTAGAAAATGTGTTCCGATCAGTACATTTCAATATATATTTCCCGAGTGCTAATATGTCAAAATATTGAATACCCCAAAAACAGATGAGGAGTTCTTATAACAACCCATTATGAATCAAGACAGTCCTCTTCAGATGAATTTGTTTGTATCCAACATATTCTAAAACATCTGGATACAGTGAAGGTCTGGCCAAACTACAATCGGGGGGGGGGGGGGGGGGGTGGTGCAGGCGAACCACGGGACACAAGGAACAATCTAAACCGGATTTAACGACCCAACAAAACCAAAAGCATACCGGTATACACTTGAGTGTAGGTAACATATGATCTAATGTTTAAATAAGAGAAAAAGCATCCAAAATTCTGTTTGTATATACATATATCTTTTCAACATCGCTCAAGGGGAGAGATTCTAAAATTTAAAAAAAATCGTTTTCACTAAAGCATTAAGTAAAAAAGGAAAATGCTTTGGCACTTGAGTGAATTTCAAACAAAAACTTTTGTACACATGCGGGGAAAATGTGTTTGTTTGTTTGTTTGTTTGTTGTTCAATTTTTTCAAATGCTTATAAGGTCTATTTTTTCCATCGAATACTTATAATCTTAACAATGTTGATTGTTGATGTTTAATAAAATTAATTCTCATTTCATACTTTTGATATTAATTCTCCAACGACGATTTTTAGATCGAACTTAAGATGTATCAACATTAAAAACGGAGGACAGAGGTCTAGTATTACGGATCCTTCGTCCATACGTAACTTTCTTAATCATTAATACAGCAATTCCAAGTAGTTAAACTTATTTTACATGAATTATATAAGACATTTTGGGCATATCATCTAAAGAGGGGGGGGGGGGGGTGTTATCAGGGGGGGGGGGTGTTATCGGGGGGGGGGGGGGGGGTCTAGAACCCCCTCCCCTTAAGGAATTTCAAATTTGTTTAAGTTATGTCTTCTACTAATTAACAATTTTTAATTGTCAATGAGTCCATGACTAATTAGTCATGGACTCATTGACAATTAAAAATTGTTAATTAGTAGAAGACAGTTACATTGTAAAAAAAAAGCCGAAAAAAAGTCCTTGCATTTGCCGTAACACACATACACCCCTACGAAAAAAGTAAATTCCGGATCCGCGCATGGAGATCTAAAGTGATGTGTTTTATATAACGTTGATATAATTGCGTTTGTAAGTCGAGTTAGCGATTGAATTTTTTCAATTAAATTGATAAAATCAGATTGGATGTCAGTGCTATGTGGGGTTAGAGAGATGTATGTATAACTGTCTTGTTATAACATGTACATGTATCATATTCTGTAATCAATTAGACCCAAAGAAACTCGACAACTTAACGTAAATTTCCCTATTCTTAGACAAACTCGAAATTATAACATCCGCTCTATAATATTATGATATGACATAACCAGGGATCTACTACATGTATATATAAAAATTATACGTCCCTGACATAATTCATTACAAAAATCATTTCATCGTTAAAGCTTGTATCATAGAAGGTTGAGTGCCTGTGAAAAATGAAAGAAAAAATTGAGAGTATATAAGGAATAAGGAATCATTCTTTGAGTATTATGAGGTGATAATTTTGGTCGGGGCGTGATCAAATTCAATAAAGACCGAAGGGCTTTATGATAGATTTGATCACGCCCCGACCGAAATTATCACCATAATATTCAAAGAATGATTCCTTACTACTAATATTTATATAATTTTAAACCATCTTACGATTAAATAAGCAAACCCCGCTGGCACCTCAATTTGGCTTTATGAGTTATATAGTACAAAATCGATACGTAGTGTTATCATAGGCAAAGACACAGGAAAATGTAAATATAAAAATATCTATCCATTTCAGATTTATCTACAGTCTATATTTGTTGTATATAACTGTATCAGAATCAGATATTTTCGTTTTCCGTTCCGTGTTTTAGAAACTCCCGATTGTATCATCTACGATTTTCTTTGAATCGAACGTTTTACTCTTTTGAGAATATGATTTGAAAAAAAAAGATCAAACACAAACAGATCGGGTAAAAATCACAGTTTTCCAAAATACACAATATAAGTCGCCTTAATTAAAAGTCACTTAATTTTATACGATTGACGAGTCACCATTTTACACCAGTTGAGTCGCCAAAATTCACTAAATGAGTCACCATAATTACACTAGATGAGTCGCCTTTTTAATACAGTAGATGAGCCATGCACCATAATACACTAAATGAGTCACCATAATATACTAGTTGAGTCGCCTTTTTACACTAAATGAATTTCCCTAATACACGAAATGCGTTGCCTTTATACACTAGATTGAGTCGCAACAATATACTACAGATGGGTCAGTATAATATACGAAAGTAAGTCGCCCTAATCTTATAAAAAAACTAGGTGATTCGCCCTAATACATTAGATGTCATCATAAACGAGGTGATTCGCAATGATAAACTTAATCTAACCTTTGTTTGACATCATATGAACGTTAGCGGCTTGATGCAGCGTCAGATCGGCGGGCAGACTGGCTTCATAGATCTCCACCAACTTCCGGTCCAGTTCCTGCATGTTGTCTTTATTAAGTCCGAGGGACTGGGCCAGGAAACTGATGGACCGGAAGGCCTCTAGTGACGGCGTTTGGTATGTGAACGGACAGTGGTGAACGGGGCTGCCATCGACATAAACAGTTATCTTCGTCACCCCGAAGTCGTGCACTGAAAGATATAACCGAGAGCCACATTGAGTGCAAACACAAACACGTTTATTTTAATGAAAGGAAACCTCCATATGACTGATGTATGCTTACATGGCGCTTTGAATGTGTACGTCTGGTCATTCTGTCGTCTGCAGTCAATGTACTCCCCTCCCTCTAACTTAACTTGGACCGTTCCTGACGGTTTATCATGAAAGATGATGGCAATTTTCTCATTGGACTGAAGAAAAAAATATGACTGGATTGTTTTAAATGTTTTACAATGTGTATGTGCATCGTGCTGTACATACTATCTTACTTAATCGATTGAATAAGAAGTCTGTTGCTCAAATATAGACTGCATTTGACTTTTTGTATGTTGTACGATGTCTGCATATAACATACTCTTTAATTAATTACTCATTTAATTTACTGTTGATTTAAAATTTGATTTGAGAAAACTTCTCTAAAACCGAGAAGTACGAGCCAATCAGAACTTTCCCTACCATCCTAAGGCACACGGCATTGGGTGATTTAAAAAAAAGAATTAACCTTTCAAGGACACGGAAGCGTTTCAAATATCAGCTGACCTGTGTTTTTTTTATTTTTTTTTATAAACGAGGACATTTAATCTGTTATAAGTTTTTATGGACTCTCATAGGTATATGCTGTTTTTATTTACACATACCTTATGAACGCTATCAGGTGTAATGACAGGTATGGTGTTATGTTCTGACCTCTGTCATCAGATATCATTTTTTGTCAAATACCGTTCAAGCTTTTAATTCAACATATTTTAAGGCACATTAAAATTCATCAGGTATGACTTTCCATTCACCCTAAGGGCTTGGGTGGTAAGAACATACCGTTTAACTTACCTTATGTACTCTATCAGGTATGATTTCCAGAGTCTTTCTTTTATGTCGCTTCTTTTTTCTGCTCTTTTCCTGTTCATCCACGAGTCCCGCCAAATCAGCGATGACCTTTTGACATTGTCCAGAACTTCCATCACACTGAATCTCCCTCCACTTTGAAGAGTTCGAAAATCTGTCCTTGACCTTACCAAACTCCTCTGCGAGAGAGGACCAGACTATCACAGCAACACTTTGATGGCTGTTTAACTTATCAGACACGGAGCTGTTCGGCTCCAGTAGACACTCCACCAGATTCATTGTAAGAATGACCACAACCACAGAACACTCACTAAAGGTCTTCTCCGTCTCCACGGAGTCGACTTTGACACTAAGGGACACATGGGTCAGAATGGACTTGTCCAGTAATTTGGTGAAATATTTCTCCCAGCTCTGACCGTCATCCGGTGAGTACAGAAGACAAACATGGGGCATCGTGGAAACCTCGTTTCAAATCTAATTTTAGACAGTTTTCATTTTAAAAAAAATACACTGTCAAGGTCAGCGTCTGAACGCATTTGATTTTTCATTTACAGTGATAATTTTTGATCATGTTTGTGTAAGAAGAAAAAAAATAGGATCACTCACCTTGGAAAGCGTTATATTCCTTACATTTCTATGGTCCGACTGTAAGAAAAGAAATAAACTCGTGTTGATATCATCTAATTCAACCGACATATTGTAGGTATAACAAAATGGATGATAGAGTGTATTAAAGCATGAACCTGCCAGGAAGTAAACCTGGCGCTATATGTCCTGTCACATAGGTACCTTTTGTTTTCTAATACCCCTGTTTGACCCTCAGTATAAAGAAGATCTATGGTCGATATCTAAACTTCCTGTAATTTCACTGCGCATTGGCTTACTTATGTTATAACTATTTGCAAAAGAAATAGAATGCAAGAACTTGTGTTTATGACCGAGAATGTTTGATAAATAGACTAAAATAGTCATTGGTTAATTGAACGTCCGCATAACGTTTCGTTATTATTCTATGTTATGTAATTTCTCAGTTTCTTTCTTTACATGTTCAATACCTTCTTTGAAAAAAAAAATGGCCATACACTGTGCATACATCAACTATAATGATAGAGTGTTCTTTTTAACTCACCAACAAGCATTAGACCTTTTAAAATTTTCACACATATATTATTTGTTTTGGTATATGGAGATAATAAAACATTATTTTTGGGTGTAAACACTTTAGAATCTTTGCCAAGTATATACTTATGTACACATGCATTGAAATACTAATCATGTGTTGTATGCTGTCATCTACAATACAAGTCTTTGCTCATGAATTCAATTCAGTTCTTCAAAGAAATTTTTGCTGTGGATTTGTAAGCATAAATATTAAATAACGAGATAAACGTTTCAGATTTATGACTTGACAAATGAAATATGTTTTCTGGATAGTTTTCTTAATTCTGATATGATTAAGAATTACATATAGAAAAAAAATCACCATCTGGATTTCCGAAGTCTATCTTTAGGTTTTTAGGTGGAAATTGAACGTATATTAATTTTCTTATAAACTTCACAATTCTTAGTCACAGTATTTTTGACTTAATTATTTCCTTGTGTCTTAAATAGTGTCAAACATAAAAATATCAAGTCCCTGATTTTACCCTGATAAAAAATGTTTTTCCAACTTTGAGCATACCGCATAAAGGAGACTTAGAAGAACTAGACATTTTTCACACAGGAAAAAGGCAAAATGTGCTAATCAATAAAAATCGTCTTTATTTACATGGGTGGGAAAACTGAATGCAAGGTTTAGTTTGTGGGTGTACTCTTTACCTTAGTCTAATGTAAAGTTCAGATTTCATGGACTGATTACAAATGATGACACACACACACACAATACATATTACATTTTTTTCTACCTAACATTAAATGACCCCCCCCCCCCCCTTTCGACGGATCAAAATTAGCCTAAATTCAGTTAGCAGTGTATTGTGGATCCTCAGTGGTTATGCTGTGTATACCTGAGTATTAGCATACACGGAATTTTTATAGATATCGCCCGAAAACTCGCGTGATTATAAATCCCTTATCTCAAGTTATAGACTGATTTTGTACATTTTGTAATGGACGGTCATACACCACATTGAATAGAAAAACTACAAAAGACAATGAGCTCAAGTGAATAGTCTTATGAATATATATCTGGAAAATGAATGAAAACAACCCCTCTCCCTTCTAAACAAGAAGATATTTTTTAAACACGCATTCTTAACCCGAGCCTAGATATGTCACCAGTCTAATTCATTTACAGTTGAAGCAATCAGTATTGTATCAAGCACTTCACAATGCTTGTCTTCATAGATTTTGTTTGCATTTGGATAACACCCCTATATAATTCTTGTTAAAAGCACATTTCAATACAATAACAAAAATGCCAAATTATGCACGGAAGTACTCATGATCACTCACGAACGTCACCTGCCTACAATTCGTTCAAAAACAGGTAACAATGAATGAGAGAGTTTTGAAATGGTTCCTGCATAGCAATAATTTTGTTGAAATTCGTTCGTTCGATGATACACATGCGCCACGTCAAATGGCGCTTTTGTTTTTTCATTTATAAATAATATTTTAAATATATGAATTAAGTTGCAGCATTGGTTCACATCAGAGATATTTTTTTCATTCTTTGCTTACTAGTAATTCTAAGGATATACTAGAGCCCCATCCCAACCTCCAACCCCAGGCAGTATGATCATTTTTTTTTTATTGAACATGAAATACGAAGTGGCTGTAATTCATCAGAACAATGTTTATTTAAAAAATACCAAAATAAAAACTAATTTTAGTTTTGTATTTATAATGTCTTGTACGTAAAACTGTTTCTTAAAAAGAAAATTCTGTTCTTTAACTAGGAAAATAGACAGATATGCTCCCCGATTTAGAACCCCCATACTTCACATTTGTATTAAGGAGTTGATAATCTATACGTGCATTTTTTTCTCATTCTAATCTCTGTGTACCATGGTGCACTTACATGGAATTATGATCGAAATAAATGGATGTACACAAACTGTAGTTTAGTGACAAAATCCCCGAAACTGTCGGACGAAAACATGGACTATATTAAAACATAGACACGTTCATCAACAAAGATTGCAACACAACACAGCTGTAACCGAGTGGGAAACAATTCTGGTAATTTTCGTGCACAACCTGTGGACTTCCTTTTCCTCCCCAAAAGACCAGGGACAAGCACCAAATTATCGATACCCAGAAATTGATGGTGAAAGTGCAAATTTAGTATGAAATTAAATAATCATGATTTAGCCTTCTCTAAAAATGTTTCTATACAGGAAAATAGTTATTCCTTAATTGTAAAGTTGAGTTAAAAGTTGAATTTGTCATTATTGATGCAAATTGGTCAAGAATCAGGGAACTTTATGATTAACAATTTAAGTAAATACATGTTTACTCAACAAATCGGTTCCACAGACTTGAACTTTGGCTTGATCAAGAGCATTGATGTGAATTCTATTATCGACAACATAGGATATAAACTATATAATTGATGAAAATGTATTATTCCACTCTATGCGGTTATGAAGTCCTGAAACTCTCTCGAAATTATTGCACTTTAGTTAAATGATAAAGTTAAAATAGCTAAACGAAATTATTCCTCTGCCCCCACCCCCCACCCCTTCTTCCCAAAAATGTTAGATCCTAGATCCTGGATCCACACTTGTTCATATTCAGACATCATACTTAATGAAACATGTTTATAACTTTTTTTCCATTCTATAAGATGCCTTTTTTAAGTGTGTAGATCTCACAACGTTTTAGCAACTCATCTTGTTTTGTTGTAAGTAAGGCTCTTTGATATACGATCTGATGTTCTGTAATTGGTCCGTACGTCTGTTCACTTAGAGCTGAAGCTCTGGTTTGCTTTGGTTTGTCCAAGCTCACTTAGAGATGAAGCTTTGGTTTGTCCAAGCTCTAAGTGAGTACTTCTAAATAAACATACGCCATGGTAATACTTGAGGCCTCAGACAAAACAGAAACAAAAACCTAATAAAAACAGACCAAAACTAAACGGAATAAATCTGGTCTCCTTTTTAGACGCATACTTTACGAGTGTCTTTATGACCTAGTTAAGACATTTCTTATCGTTTTAGGCAAATAAAAGTGTTATAAATGTTATCACTGCGATACCTACAAATTCTAAAATCAAAATCAAAGACCCCATCCCCTAAACACCCTGTTTGTGTTCATGAAACTGCAAAGACAGGATGCTCATATTACCATCACATTTTTAATGTTTGATACAACGACATATACGTATACATGTAAGTAAAACTTTGACCACAAAGGTAGAGATATTCTTTGATCTACAGTGATATACGAGTGAGAAGAAATGGATTTTTATTTGTAATATATCTTCTACATATCCCCATAATCGGGGCGCTGTTTCAGAAGATATCACTGAATGAACAGGCAATTCATATTGGTATTATTAAGATTTGATTTTGATGGGTTTTTTCCGTAGCGAGTATACCGTACCGCTCATAAAGTTCTTTAAAAACTCAAGTCATTGGCATTTAAATCCTTATTCATGTTTACAAAACATACATCTTTTATATTAAAAACGAAGGAATCGTGCAACACAAAATAAATAAAAAAGAATTAAAAAAACCCTCTCTAGTCTGTGCTTTGTTTAAAGTGTCTTGATCAGTGCCCCCCCCCCCCCCCCCCCCAAGTCTTAAAGTAAGCCCCAGTTAACGCCCACCATGTAAAATACACATTGACTACCCAGACGCCAGAAGCTAATATGAAGAATTCGACCAGAACAGGTATTATAATTTATTTGAACCGTAACTGGTGATCCATGAAAAAATAAAATGATTAAACAGTGCTGTTCCTCAATATCATTTATCAGAGCTGGCTTTATGAATTAAAGTAGTCATCTAGGCAGAGCAGTACCACTTACACCGCTGTACTATCGCGCTAAATTGCACAGTATCTGACATAATTTAAAAATAGAACGTCTCTCTGTCATCGGCGATTTTTTTAAACTGTTATATTACCTTGCCAGTTAAGATGTCATTTGGACAAACTAATGGAGTATCAGAAATAATGGCATACGATTACTTACCTCTCCCGTACAAAAATGACTGCCTCTTTAGCCCCGACATCGATTTTGGAAGGATTGGGGACGTCTTTCCTATTTCCTTTTTTTATTTATATATCAACAAGGAAGTAACACATATTTAGACTTGACATTTAAATCACGTGACTTAAAGCGAAGACACTGTCTAAAAGAAGAAAACACAGTTGCTCTTCTTTGATTATGTTTACCATTTGACAACCGTTTAAAAATAAACAACGAAAGTCCAGCCACTTTATTTCGTCTTATTTCAAAGTGTTTTTTATAATTCTACACCTTTTTACTGGTTTTAGACAAGTGTGACATTCACGGTGTTATCTTTCGTGACCAGAAATACCCTCCTGTAATACAGCGGGGTCGGTCTCTTATTAAGGTACTTCACTACACCGAGACTTAAACTTTTTAATACACTACATCACAAGATGGCGATTTAAATGTTTTGTTAAACTGTTTGTATCAATCGATTCAGATGTATATCGTAATAGCTTATTGGCTAAAGCATCAGGCTTGTAAACCTCAGGTCATGAGTTCGAATCCGCCTGGGGCTTTTGTTCATGTTTACTGAATGAAATTTTTTAATATATCATTTTTCTAATCTAAAATTGCACATTTTTTTTTACTATTTGACTTAAATATACTTCTTATCCATCATGCTATCTATCATAATCAAGTAATTTTCTGCTGATTTGAGAAACTATTTAAAGGTGTAGTGAGGAACCTTAAGGTCGACTACACGATGAGAACAGTTTTCTTTCGGGATTTTAGTTTTCCTCAACACATTAAATCAGGTGTTTGAAGCAGTACTTGACCATATTTTGTTGACACCTGTCTTGGAATGTAGTAAAAGTTTCCCCGCTTTGTTCTTGTCTCAGCTAGTACGTACTAAGCCCTGTACTAAGTATGCTAGTTGACGAGGCTAGATGGAATTGGCCAGTAAACTAGTAGTAATTTTTCCTTCCGGATGATGAAGAATCAATTTATAGAAGCCAGTGCAGGCACATCCTCACACAAAATAATTATCAAACAAGGAAATAAATTTCTATTGCCAAAATTATATTCTGATCAGGAAGAGATACATATATACTATAAACGTTTTTGGTATAATTTGCTGGTTCTTTTCTTAACCTGGTTGTTTAGTAGCTATTTATTCAGTATTTTCTACCAAGTTGTTTGTCTCAAAATGATTTTTTTTTCACGAGAGTTTAGTATTTATTTATAATTATTTATTCAAACAAAATTCATTGTGTTGGATCAGAAAACAATGGCGGGAGGGCGTACTGTGTTGGACTTAATTTTTCGCGGTTTTGCGGGGGGGGGGGGGGATTTGGAGGTTTTAATTCTGTACTGTATGGTACAAGTCTACTACATATGGTTAATATATGTACATTATGCACTAGTTGTCTTTATTTTTAACTGGTTTTAAATGTACAAATAACATTTTTGAATAACCCATTCATCGAGTTCAAACTGAAAGTCTAAGATACTTTAATTTATCGTAAGAAAAAAGAAATGCTTTCTAAATTAAAGTATATCTGAATTTGCATATATTTACTCTATTATAAAAAAGTTCCAAACTGAGGAATTATACGGAGGGGTCGTGTACTCAGTGCTATAATTACTTGCTCTACCCCTTGCTGCAAGTAATAACCAATATGACCGTCTAAACTGATGATCATTCCCCGTGTCATGTATTCACTCAAAACTTTCACAGTTTTCAGAAAGTAAGATAAATAACGAAATGTTTTGGTTGTTTTTTGGCCCCATGGACACATCTTCCTCACCAACACCGCAACCACCAATACTCGATTTCATTTTAACTTAACATTATCATTAAATTGAATGTAACGGCTAAGTCCTAAAAATTTTATATTCATAACATTTAGTGAAGATTCATTCTCATTTTGTCAAATTGTCAAAGTTTTCAAGTGACCATCTGATCTTTTCTCTGACAAGTGTAGAGCGGAAGCAGTGAGATTGCTTTGGAACGTATTCTGGTTCTAGTTATCGACCTAATACAGGATAAAATGTTTATTTAAGGTATCTGACCCATAATAGCCTATCTTCAATGAATCGGGATGTATGACAGATATATATGGGTAAATTTGGAGATACTTTATATGTTTAAGTGTCAGTATGTAATTTGAGCGGAATGTGTCCTAATGACCTTTTCCTGTTATCGAAGAGTTGTCTTCCTTTGCTTTTAATCTATAAAATTCAATTCTAAAAAAATCTATAAAGTATAAGGTTTGTTTTAAATAGCTTTCCTATTCCTAATGATTAAATGGCTTATGCATCTTTCCACTGGAGCATTTATTGATACCCTTGGTATTTACTTTTTTATTTAAAAAAATGTGCTTGTCCCCTTTGACTTTAATGCAATCTTTATTAATTAATTACTGCTTAGTAAATGATATTTTAAAGTTTCTCTCGGTTAATCTTTTTCTTCTTTAAAATACCTTGAATTAATATGAGAATATTTAATACATGATTGATATTAAAGGTTAAAATAATTAGGTCTTAATATAGATCGGATACCTTAAAACGAAAGACAGTAATCATCCAATTAATAATTTTAATGCACAAACAATTAGTCCATAATATTTATTCGGTAGAATATTAATGATTATTCTAATTTTATAAAGGGTATTAGTGAAACTGAAGATGAGTCGCTTGTTGTAGAAAATGATTCAACTACTTTTTAAATGTCGCTTATAAAAATGTTGATGACTTTCTTAACTGTGAAATAGATGACGGTGAAATATTGGCTGCGGTTAAAAATTTAAAAAACAACAAAGCAGCAGGTTTTGACAGAGTGTTGAATGAACATATTTGTTCTACTATTACTGTTTTTTTGCCAGTGTACAAAAAATTATTTAATGTTATTTTTATAGTGGTATTGTTCCAGACGAGTGGTTAATTGGAATTGTAAAGCCTATTTATAAAAACAAAGGGGACCCTACGAAATCTGAAAATTATCGTCCTATAACTTTATTACGTTGTCTTGGTAAACTTTTTACATTTATTTTAAGCACACGGCTGGAAGCATATGCAAATGAGATTGATATAATAAGTGAAAGCCAAACTGGTTTCTGAAAAGGCTATTCTACCCTAGATCATGTGTTAACTTTGCAGTTTTTATCAGAAACTCTTATGAAACAGAAAAAGAAATTATTTTGTGCCTTCATCGATTTTAAGCTAGCATTTGACACTATTTGGAAAAGTGGGTTATGGTACAAAATGTCAAAAAATGGTATTAGTGGAAAATGTTATGTTTATATTAAAAATATGTACCAGGGTATTTCTCTTATTAGTATGGATGGTACCACATCTGATTTTATAAACTGTAATGTTGGAGTTCGCCAAGGCGAAAACCTATCACCATTTTTGTTTTCATTGTATATCAGTGATTTGGAGAATTTCTTATTAGACAATAACATTGAAGGTCTCAAGAGTATTTCTGATGCTATAGAAAATGAATTATTTATGTATTTGAAACTTTTTATCCTTTTTTATGCTGATGATACTGTTATTATGACTGAGACTGCCGAAGACCTCCAAAATGCACTGAATGAATTTTATCTATATTGTAGTCAATGGAAGTTACAAGTCAATACTGACAAAAAATTTGATTTTTTCAAAAGGCCCTCTACCGAAAAATGTGTTTTATAACAATAAGGTTGCTATAGAAAATGTCAAAGATTTTAAATACCTGGGTATAATCTTTTCCAGAACATGATCATTTGCTAAAGCTAAAAAACATTTGAGTGAACAGGCACAGAAAGCAATGTACAGTGTTATTAGAAAAATAAGACAATTTAATTTACCAGTCGATTGTCAGTTTGACTTATTTGATAAAATTGTAGTTCCAGTGTTATTGTATGGGTGCGAAATTTGGGGTTATGAAAATATAAAAGTTATTGAACGTGTCCATTTGAAATTTTTAAAACATGTTTTTAATTAAAAAGTAGTACACCATCCTATATGGTTTACGGGGAAACAGGTCGTTTCCCTTTATATATCAATGTATATGCCAGAATGATTTCCTACTGGTCAAAGTTATTTACGAACTCTGAAAGCAAAATTGTATCTGTTTTATATAAGTTTTTGGTCTTGCAATATCAAAGGGGAAATCTGTCGAACTCTTGGATTGCAGTTGTTAAAAATATTTTAGATATGTGTGGTGTAAATGTAAAGTGGATTTCTACAATTGTAAAACAAAGGTTACAAGACCAATATATCCCAAAATGGTTCAGTGAAATTAATGACTCGTCAAAAGGGCAAATTTACAAGATTTTAAAGAACAATTTTAATTGTGAAAATTACATTAATATATTGCCACTTAAGCTCAGAAAGGTTTTTATGAAATTTAGAACCTCAAATCACCATCTCCCAGTGGAGACTGGGAGATGGTACAATACACCTTTAAACCAAAGAGTGTGTAAATTGTGTAATTCAGGTCAAATTGCTGACGAATTTCATTATATTCTTGAATGTAAAGAACTATTGACATTTAGACGTAAATATCTTGATGATAAATACTGGTCAGCGCCAAATACTATTAAGTTTTATGAACTAATGTCTTGTTCTAATGCTACAAACCTGAAAAAATATGTTATTTTATAATCAAATTATACAGTTTGATATAATAGTCTGTCCTCCATTATTATACTTTTTCCTATCTTTATTGTATATATTGCATATTTATACTTATTTACTTTTTATCTACTACTTATCTATTCATTTATACAATGAACCTCTGACTTTTGAACTGTATATAATGATTGACCTCATGTACCATTCCATGGTGTGAGCGAATAAACTGAATTGAATTGAGAATCGATACATGTACTTCAACAGAATACATGTGATTTTTACTGTTCATGTTGAGATTAGTTAAGTAATTATTCAATAATTTTGATGATGGTTGTCTGGACCAAATACTTACTTTAAAAGGATTTAGTTCTGTGGAACCCTCGATTAACGAGTATTTCACGGGTAAAAATGCAATGAATTGGAAAGTTGTGGGAGTTATCAGTGGTGAAAAAACGTTACTGGATTATTTATGGTAAAGTTCTGGTATTGATATGCAGTGTTATGCTGGTGGAATATTGCACTTCCGGTGTATCCTGTTAGTTAAGACGATTTTATGGATTTATTGCAATGAATAACTTATATGATAAAACTGTTAATCCCCACGTGTTCGACTATTTACACGAGAACTCATATGCATACAATTTCTATTGCCCGTCCGAAGTTGTTCTGCATTTCATTATGTTCTTTATTTAGATTTTGAAAGATTCCAATCAATTGATTACTAGTCGTCCAGACAAATTCATGCATGTGTAAATATGATGACGACCCATTGTGAGCATAATCCACTTCAATAAATCATAAATCAACGATCGTGTTCGGAGGGGGCTCATTTGCATTGTATTAACGAGGCTTACCTATTTAGACGATTAATCCTGTAATAACATCAGAACATTACGTGGACATTTTCTATCCATCATGCCACCGGATGCATTGGTCTCGTGTTTATCGGAGAGTTAATGAGGATGCACAAAGGGCGGACATAAATGTATTCGATAGATGATATAAATTTATTCAAACACGGGAGTAAATGTAACTCAGGTGAAGGGATCTTTATGAGATAATGATGATCATTGTACAATATCACAAAAACCATTGAAGAAGCAACCATAAAAAACTAATCTCATTAACTGGTTCACCGAGGAAGGCGATGAAATTCCGGTTGTGCAATGGTTATCTGCGTGCACGATTAACTACCAGTCGACGTTAGAGAGTATAATATCGCACTGAGATTCATATTTGAATATTTTACTTAATAGATTACAATATATTCAGACTTAAGAAGTTTGTCCGCGCATGAATATACGCGATATTTGGAACTATTTGAAACTATAATTTAACGCATTAAGAGGTAAAATTTATTTAAACACCTGTGCATGGTAAATAATGGTTACATGATTTCATTATTAAATGGTGTTTTATGTAATACTTCAGATGTAACCTATGCGTGTGGATTCGAAGATTTAGCTTCATTAAAAAGCACGGAATGACGTCAGCCATCCAAACAGTTCTGTAAGTGGTGAAAATAAATGGTCATTTCTTCAATTTCACTAACTGTACATGCGCAGATTCAGAGAATTTTCAGAACTGGGTTCTGAAGGATATTTTGGTTTGTCGAAGAATGGTGCCAAGGAACATATTGGTAATTTTACATGTGAAATTATAAGAAGTTTCAATTTTCCAATCCGGACCCCAACCCCTCTCTAGATCCGATCATGCTGATTCTTTTCCAATTCTCGCTACCTTTATACCTGAATGAACTAACAAATTCCACTGTTAGATGAACAATTCATTAATTCTATTCATAGACACTCACACACATTGAGGAAGAATATTCTTGTGCAAATGTGAACGTTTACGACTAATTATATCTTAACCCCACCAACCTGTGTCTGGTTAAATGAACTTCGTACTAGGGTTCCGTATAAAATTTGGAACTAAATCTCTATGTGAATAATTTAAAAATACCCCGTGGACAACTCCCGATATTATGAAATATAGATACGTAGTTTGTTTTTTACGTTAATATTTCCGCATACGTGTACTTTATAGTAATCGGGTCGATTAGAAGGAAGCTTTATAAAAATGACGTAATAATTGAATGAATAAATAAACATTAGAAAAGTTGTTGAAGTTTAGTTTTATAGGACATTTATTTGTCTATACCCTGAATCAAAGATTTAAGTGTTCACCCACTATAATGTTTTTACCATATGAAATAACAAAAAATGTTTGTCTTAACTTTTAAATAGTTAAGAACGATGTATTGTCCTTGAACTCTGCTTTCGACCCAAGACCTTAACCTTTGCTGGATATAACATTTCCGGTTTGGTCGAATCTCGCACAGTCCATTGGGATTGTTTAAGTTTGCCGATGAAAATGACAACATCATAAACCGCTTTAAATAGAAACAATCCGTGCTTATTTTGTACAGGAAACAATTAAAACAGAACTCTATAAATAAAATTCTTGGAACATCGGATTTCAAATGATTTTAATGAACAAATATATATTAAGTATTTATATTATATTCAAGTCATGTATTTGAGTAGAGTGAAATTCTAGTATACTAACAAGTTGGTATTAATCTCGACATGTACGAACAACAGACATTATTATATGATTGATTTAAAATTCCTAGCTCTTTGATTGGCTCAGATCCTTATATCTTGCATCGCCTTGACGCCTGTAGCCATCCAAAACATCCTTACCACCGCATATAAGTACTCCACAAATTGGAGATTCAAATTCAATGCAGATAAATCAAGCGTTCTTAGATTTTCCTCATCATCAATTCGAAACCTGTCGAATCTCTCATGGCATCTCGGAAATGAATCTGTCGAATTATCGGAATCATACAATCACTTAGGAATTCCCCTGCAATCTAAACTGGTCCATACCGGAAAAATCGAAAACGGATGTAGAAAAGGGAGACAAGCGTATTTCGGTATCAAAATACGGGATCATCTTAATCCCGACACTTTATCCCGACTGTATAAAAAAGTTGTCCTTCCATCTATTCTCTATGGATGCGAACTCTGGTGCGACCTTCGGCAACGAGATCTCCAAGCACTCAGCACGCTCCAACATTTCATATGCAAAAACGCTATGGGCCTTCCAAAAACAACGAGATCGGACATTTGCGAATCTCTATTCGGACTTCTTCCCATATCGTCCGATATTTCGGTCGATTTTGTGATCTAGACACTAAAACCCTTACCAAACAGATATTTCTATACATCGACTGTTTTCCTACCTACAATCCCCCGAACGCAAACAACTTGGCTTTATTCACAACATTATTGCTCTCATGCTTAAGAACAATCTCCTTCAATACCTCACAGTTTATCTTCAAGTTGGCTATTTTCCCCCGAAACTTCTATGGAAAATCCGTAAAAGAAGCAGTAACGAACTCTCATATTGACCCAAGACGCCCAGATTTTTACCTTTTCAGTAAGATAAACGCAGGAAGACCACCTTCTGCTATCTGGAAAATCCCATCCAATGTTTTCGAAATAGAACTCTGTAAATTTATTGTTAAATTATGGACACTTCCTGAAATTTCACCGGAAATTTGTCTTATGTGCAGCAACCATTTTACCAACGTCTTTGAGCACATCTCTACCGTTTGTCCAGGGACGTCTGCATTTCGAGAAGCTTGGTGGGATATAGTTATCGAAAACTTCGACATCTCTCTTAGTGCTGAACTCAGTGGTCTATGTACACATGACCTCTACCTCTTTTTGCTCGGGTCGAGACTTATCTCCAACATTACAGCTAACTTTGATTTACGCACCTTGCACATCCTCAACTTCCGCTTCTTGAGGGACACCGCAGCATGGTACAACCGATACCTGTGTTCTATTCAAAACACGACGTAAAATACCAGTACAATAGTCAAGATACTTTTCTACACTGTGCACTTTGTTATAGCTGTAGGTTACATCAAGTCATACTCAAATTGACATCGCCATGTATATATGTTTCTGTTTTTGTTTTCTTTGACTTTTTTCCACTCTCTTTTCTGTTTTTTTTTCTCCGATGCCAAGTGGCAATAGGGTAATATAGTTTTTCTTGTCTTCTTTGTGTGTGTGTGTGTGTGTGTGTGTGTGTGTGTGTAATGATGTTTGTATATTGTTCTTTGTAAAAATTCATGCCACAATCTCCTAAGGGATGAAATAAAGAAAGAAAGAAAGAAAAAAAGCTACCCTCGAAGTACAATATTTATCTTGCCTCCGGCTCGCTGATTATTGTTCTTCTCGGGTAGCTAATAATCGTATTGACCTAAAAAACAATGATTGCATACTATATTTACATTTACTTCCTCATATTAAATTGCATTGGTTGAATTGAGTGCTATTTACGCATATCGCAGATAGTCTGGTGCGTATGAATATACAATCTTTCTTCAATATTTCTCGAAAAACATAACTGACTCTCCGTGCGACTCCAACCAGAGCACATCCTGATATTATACTTACGCTGATAAACATTTCATGGATGTAAATATTCCTTAACAATTATATAAATTTAATTGAATGATTTATTATTATACTAAAAGTTATTTTAATCGAATTACAGAATATGAAATAAAATTGTGTCTTTAGAATCCATAGCGTTGTGCACTATTTTTGACAGCATTACTCGGCTGTTCCTAGGCTCTTTTTTTTATTACGCACTACTCATAAAATAATGCAGAGATTTTGAAAAATAAATCATAATTGCGGAAAGGGATTAATGTAAAAACGTAAACATAAGCAAGTCAAAAAAGCATCCTATAATTCAATATCGGCAAAAAAAAAAAAAGGAGAGAAAAAAAGACAAAGTATCATCTTTTAATAAAAAGAAACACCATATGAAGAAACACTTTAAGCAGCCTTATCTAATGGAGCAATAAACCATATAAAAGCATATAAAATGACGAATATCAGTATATAATTTAATTCTGGTTGTAACGCGCTTTCTGATTGGCAAAAAAATTATTTTATATCCTATAAAGAATTTTACATCTTACATCCTTAAATTCCGATAAAATTCCGTAAATACTCTCCAAACTGAACTTTTATTCTGCAGCCACATCAACTTCTGACCAGCCCGGCCATTTTGACGTCTTCGAGAAAGACTGATTCTGATTGGACCATCAGGAATATTAACCAATGAAACTGAGTTTAAACATTTTCTATCACAATGGCCGGTCTGGTCAGAAGTTGATGTGGCTGCAGAATAAAAGTTCAGTTTGGAGAGTATTTACGGAATTTTATCGGAATTTAAGGATGTAAGTAGCGTGCGTTTGATATGAGATTTTAAAAGATTAGTGCGAATTTTTCTCGGCTTGTTGCATTACTGCTGCTGTCATAGGCAAAATCCCATCGTGAGCCCTGGACCGGTAAATGTCCGAGTAAAAATAAACTGGCGACTTCGAGAGAATAATGACGTATATCTCCGCTATTTTAAGACCCATCAACTTGAAATTCGGCATGAGTGTATCTTAGACATTACTTTTCTGAAAAATATATGCATATTGCAAGTGTTGTAAAAAATAATTGATTTATTAGGCTTTTGAAGCGAGCTGGTAGTTTTTTATCTGGGTCGGAGTTCGACCCCTTTCTTTATTTATGGTTACATTGAAATTAATGTTAAAACGGGCTTGGCCCCTGTGGATATACCTGAATATATTTACATTTGCAAATACATTGATCAATGTATATCTACTGAGAAGCCCTCCGGTCTTCACAGGATTTGATCACGTGACCAACCAACTTCAAATTTTTAAATTGCTGTCTATTTCTCAATTGACAACAATCCCACGTCGTCTGCTAAGTAGGATCTAAGTCTTTAAGTCAGTCTTTGAATTCCGCGTTGAGTTGTCATTGTGGTGTTCATCATCCATTCTTACAATGCAGACGATGATTGGAATCAAGAGGCAACCTTGTTAATCTCTAGTGTGTAAATCGTGATATGTTTAGTGAAAGACCGGTTCACTCTGAGAGAGAGATCAAAAGAAATATTATTTCTTGCACAACAAGGTTGTAGGGAAGGTATAGATGCTTATAAACTCGTAAACATAATATTATGCAGCATTTAAAAAGCTTTAAAATCATTCGTATGGCATAAGACAAAGTTTGGCTTAAATAATTCAGCTATTAATTTGGGAGATCGATACAAAAGACATTTTTCGACAATTTTTTTTTCTTCGTAGTTCTTTAAAAAGAATCCCATTTTAGTCGAAAATTTTGATTTTATACCTATTCATTAACTTAAAAAATTAATTTTAATAAATATTCTTAAAATTTAAAAATGCATCTCATAATGAAATTTCATAATAAAATCAAATGCGCCATCTTATTAGCCTATGCTTTTTTGCCAGAATATCAATTTTAGCAACTGTCACAGTTACTTCTATCTCATAGCAAATTCATTTTTTAAATATCTGGTCATAATTTTTATTTGTTTGAAATTAATATCTAACAAATACTAAACATCATCATGATCCCACTAGTCATCATGTCAAATTCCAAAACGCCTCGCGAGAAGATTCAGGAATGCAAGTGTTTTGTCCGTAACAATAGCGGAATTAATCGGAATTGATTCACGAGTTAAGGATATTACCCCCCGCGATAATCTCATCAAAAAGGTGGACCAAATCCTATCAAAAAGAATAGTAACCGAGTATTGATTTTTATATGGGATATTCTCATTGTGATAAGTAAAGAAGAAGATCATGTTCATTAAAACCATGCTATGATTAGAGAAGCAGAAGCTTTTACTGTAATGATGAAGCATTTTCTGCTAGCATGTTATATTCCTGCGTCTTTGATCAGGATAAAATGCATTGATTGTATGTTTGCTTTGACTCTGTGGGATTTTATTCTGGAGAGTCTGTTATATTGAGTTAACACAAACCATATATATTCCAGAAACTGTTTCCTTTATAACTTTAGGGCCGAAAAACTTGAATTACCTTGGAACATGCTTAGACGTTTTTTCGACATTAAGGTTTCTTTGTTCAGACAGATTTAGATCTCTGCCTTAGATTTATTGGATTCAAAGTGACGAAACACGTACATTCTATCGGTGTTTTAAGTAATTATCCACATATATAAACTTCTTTATGAGTAACGCGATTAGTTAGTCCTTGAAACTTAAACACGCTGTACGGAAAATAAGCAAATAAATTTTGCTTTAGTGTTAAATCGGTAAAGATATCCCTGGAGTGGATCCAGTAGTAATTTGGTATTAAAGTGTACCATACGAAGAATTTCCTTTTGAGTTAGCAGTAACGGAGACAATTCTGATCCATGATTGGTATGTCATTAGTATTTCCTTCTAGCCCCTAGACACAATAGACTACGGGAAGACACGCGTCACGTGTAAATTACCTCCGCTATTTCTCCACCTCGAAAACCTTGGACGGAGGTTTTCGGGTTTAATTTCCAATCGCGATATCCGGTGTCACCTATAAATGCATTTTATTATTGAAGAGAACAAGACATATTGGAAACTGATACTTTGGCCGTGTACTATAATTCCTTGAAAACTGAGAGTTTCCGAGGCTGTAATCGTATATTGATATATTTCTATTCTTAAGTCTGATTTATTCGTCTATAGGAAAAGATTGGAGCACGCATATTGAATATACTTAGTGAATCGCTTTTACACAAGAAGAATTTTTTTTTTTACAAGGAAGAAATACTTATGTAAGAATAAAATATTCATAAAGTTCATTTGATCTTTGACATCAAACAAGCAAAATATTCTGCATTTAGTGGGAATTCCTTTGGAGAGTTCATAAGCAAACCTTTAGGTAAAACTATTAATTTTTAACACAAGGAGGTGTTAAAAGATGGGCAAGGAAACTAAGGCTGTGCACTTTAGCTCAAAATCAATCAGATGACAAAGGCAGTGAGACTAAATCTGTCCAACATGAATTAACTAACTTTAAGCTTTTTGTTTTGGTAAAAAAAATGACATCGATGATATCCGTCAAATGTGTTACGTAACTAGAAAAAGGAAATGAAAATAGCTATAATCCGTTCAACATAATTCTTAATTTGCTTTCATAGAAATATGATTTTAAAAATACGGAAAAATAGACTTTAAGTTCAACAAGCACTTTAAGTATATATGTCACGAATAACTTATCTCATCTGGATATTCCATGTATATTTCTAGAGCAGTTTCCTCTCTTTTTGTTTGTCAAGAGAGATAAATAGTTTTGATACACATATACTAGTATTTGACATTTTTTATATAATGTAATCATATATAAATAGTGCCTGTTTGGGAGGGTAACAGTTGAAATTGACACCCCTCGAAAACCATTGTCAACCGACGCGAAGCGGAGGTTGACAATGGTTTTCGAGGGGTGTCAATTTCAACTGTTATCCTCCCAAACAGGCACTATTTATTTTGTTATACTGAATGTCTTAATTTTTAAGAAAATTTTACTGCTTTTATATAGGAATAACGTGAATTCTACAGCGAACCGTACGCGCATAATTTTCGCGCATGTAACATTTTTTAATGATACCCGTTGCTAAGTGCGTTGCTAACGCTGAGGGTAATAGAAAATATTATTAACTGCGTCTTAACCAATCAGATTTCAGTATTTAACATGAAAGTATAACAAAAACATTATTGACCATTTCCACAGCAAACTCCCTTCCAGATCTACAAGCTGAAAAGAGTCAACAGACAACAAAGTTTTAGTAAAGTAAGTAAGTAAATGATTTATAACAGTGACATGTGTTTTATAAACAAATATAGCGACATGTGTATTATATAGTAACTTGATGAATAAAGACCCGGCCCATCGGACTTATAAGTCACTTTATAATATAAACATGAGTATACAAATAGTAATGTTATACTAGACTAAGTGGTCTGCAATTTTAAAACGTAAAAACACAATATTACATTTCAAATCAATGAAATCATTTAAAAAAGATTAGCTAATATTTGAAATGTTATAGATAAGTGTCGAAAGACTTCACGGAACAGAACACCGAGTTAGCATTGTGCATAACAGCTGTATGGTTATTATCTCTCATCATATTCATCAATAGTTGCTAATATTTTTTCTTCGGAAATATTGATTCCAATGTTGACAGGATGGTGTTATTGATTTTGTTGACAATGTTGGTTTATCTTAATAAATTGATTTTAAAAACATACAACGTAATATGTATCTGGACAATGATATTCTACTATGTGATGTCGCAAAAAATGATGGACTTTTGCATGTGCGTCTTTGTCCCAAGGCCAGGTATTTTAATGAGACAGCTCAAATTTCAAAATGAAAAAATTAAGTATTCAAGAATCAATTGGAATCGGAAAGAGGAGAATAAAGAATGGGGTAATTATTGGATTCTATGAGAAAAAATCAAAGCTTTCAATCAGTTTAAAGTTGTTTCATCACACATCAAAGAGAAGGCAAGAAAGACTTGAGACCAGAGAATGAAGAGAGTAAATTAATTTTACAGATCATATTGATTCCATAATATGGAAATGAGAAGATCGATGTAATTGATCACGTGATCATTTGGCGGCGTCTGCAGATTATTCTGTATATCAATAGATGATGTGAGAAATCTGTAGCAAACTGCCTGTACCATCTGCCACTCACAGAACGCGCGGGGTCCCGTACCAACTGCCTACTAGTGACAGCTTCCGAACATGCTTCAATTCTAAAAAGCCGTTGTCATGAGGAAATAACGTATAACTCAAGAAATTGTCGATTCGCCATCGGAGGTTCTGCCGCCGCTGGTCTGCTGTTGAAATGATGGGACAAAGTGCCAAAGTCTTCTCCAAATGGTTTTCTTTGACTTCCTCTTCCCAGGGTCAGTGCTTTCATTTCTATCTTATTTTTAATTATACACGTATTTATTTGACAAAGATTTCAAGATTCTGTAATAAAAATATGAAACAAAATAGCCTAATCGTCAAAAATCTAGAAAAAAATGTTATAAAAAACTTAAATCATACGAAAATTTGCTAAAAGAAATATACATGTACTCGTGATATCCGTGTTAAAAACAAATGTTTTTCGTGATTATGATATTTACTCCTTTTGTGCAATTATAATTTACCAACTTTGCCTGTATTTACAATGCAAAAATATAATCTGGAGGTAGAAAATTCTTTGGGAATGACATTTTTTAATTTCAAAAGTGGTAATAATCAGCCAGGAAAAATCGCAAAATTTTTTTTTTAAATGGATAGTTCATTTCCATAGCGATGGTTTTCCTCGATAAACTCTTTCGCCGTTTTCCATCAATAATAAACGTCTGGATATCGTGTACAAGTATCAGCTTTACTGAACGCTTCCACGGAGTTTATTGCCTGGGCATCTAAGTGCATTTACTAGGCAGTAAATAAAAAGGGGAAATCATCAACTAAAGGAAATCAACCCGTTATTTTTTAATATGTACTAAACACACCAGAGTACTCTGGTGACAGTACCCTTCCTCAAAAACAATATTGAGGGTTTTCTAATTTCAGCAGATGAATAGATCATATATAGAAATACGTTAAATGTCAAATAGTGAAACAGGAAAGACAATAAATGGAAATAATCTACTACAATCTGATCCACAGAGAGTAAGCAATAAAAGACATATATTGATACTCGCGGAAGTGTGTGTCCCTAGCATGCATCTTAAAAGCCATTATAAAGTCCGGAAGCCAGACACCTCGTCTTCAGCACCATGGGATAGAATTTCAAGGTTCTCACTTTGAATCGATAGGTCTGAAAGATGGTGTTGCTTCTCGCGGGATGGCACCGTTACTCTTTTAGCCGGGGGTGTATTTTCTCGCATCAACTTCTGCCTGATTTTGCATTAAATTGCAGATAAAAGGGAATAAAATGTAATCAGGCTATTTTAAGAAGTGACATGTCGTCTTCTCTTCCAAAATCTCATCAGCCTATACAAGGAGAGAATATCACTGCATATTTTCATTCTCAGACAAAACCATTGCACTTATTGATTCTCGAACAATATGTCGTAAAACATCTCTATTTTCAGATATTTTCAATTTATATGTTTATTCCTTAATGTATTTCTTTTCTTTGACAATGTTCATCTATTTCTATTCTCAAACAATATCCCAGAATATTTTTTGGACACTGGATTTGTATACTACTATCATTATTCTCGGACAAAAACATTGAATATATATCAGACAAAATCCTTGGATATTTATCGCTGAATATTTTGTATTATAAGGCAATATAACTGTAAACCTTTTGTCCCTGTATTTTTTTGAAACAACGTTCTTGAGAATATCATGCTTAAACAAAACCATCAATACCGGTATATTTTTCATCGTTTGACATTTTCTCGGCATATAATCTATTTTTTGACAACATCTCTGCAAGCTTAATTTATTGGGACATCTCTGCTTATCTAATTTATTGAAAACTTTCATCGATTTCATAATTTTATACAATTCTAAGAAAAATCCTTATATATTTTTATTCTTTGACATTTCTTTCTTATAATTTTATGTACATGTGTATAATTATCCTCTGACAATATCACTGACAGTTTCCATCCGTAAGGAGCAGCATCTCTTTCTATTTGTATTCTTTAGCAAAAGCTCTTTATCTTTCTTTCTTCAAACGAAAAATTTTGCATTTTTTATTTCATTCTTCAAACAACTTGTCTTGTTATTACTTCTCTGACAACATCATGCAGCTTATATTCCAATTTTGCTCAATGTTTTTAGATAATAATGCAACATTTGATTGTATTCCTTTATTCTGTGTAGTTGCGACACCCCCGTAATTTACTTATATTCTTCTATAGATGAATGAAATACTATTGTTCTGACTTTCAATATAGAGTGAAAGAAATACTGTAAATTCCTAATTAAACGCGAGGAATTAATATCCGCGTAAAATCGCGAGAAGCATCCTTCGCGGATTTTAAAATCTCGCCATTATTTTCTGAGAGTTGAAAACTATAAGAAATACGGAGAAAAGTTCAACGTTCGCGATTTTATATTCTCGCGATTTGGTAGAAACCAGCGGGATCGCGGAATTAAGTACTCGCGTAATATAAGGAATTTAGTACTTGATGCTGTGTCCTTTACCTTTTAATTAAGTGAGGCAAATTTCATTGAATTGTATATTGTATTGTGTATTGTAATTCAAGTATTATTCTGCAATTCCTCCATTTTGGGGTAAAATGACTTCAGTGTTCAGGATTATTGGATGATAAAAAAACCAAATAGTCGCACATGTATATGCAGTAGCTCAATATGATTTCTGCTGACAACAGTATATTTCTGTTGACTTCTGTTCATTGCTGACCAGACTCGAATAGGGTTCCTCCAAATGGATAGCAAGCACTATACGGCACCGTGCCAGATACTTTAGCTGAAGGAAATTTTAATCCACATCTTAACAATACAGAGATTTAAAAGTAGCTTTGAAAAGCAGTAACGGAAGTTTACGTTTTTACAATGGCAGATCATTGACAATCTAGATGGGATGTGAACACGGCGTTGCACTATTCGTACATCTCTTCAAGGCAGGATGTATTTGCTGATCCGAGTTTCAAAAGATTTTACGTTGGTGGTAGCTTGCTTCCATTGAGCTTTAACTCAGTTGGTTGCTTTGAAATCGTTTATTCTAAAGCCGTTAATCGTAAAAAGCAATATTTACAGAATGACTACATTTTGTTTTATGGCCGACCTGTTTTACAAACAGACCCCACCTCGACTTTACTGCACAAGTAAACACCTGTCGCAAATGATCGATGCAATTTCCTCTAATAAAACTTCATATCCAGAGGCCAATTTCTTTTTCTGGTATCAAGCTCGTTTTAAGGATTCGAGTGTTTGCTAAGACCAAACTGATTGCCGACGATATTGGTCTTTGCGATCTTAGCCCTACACCAGTCTCCGGAATCAATATTGTTTAGCTTCCTTGTTGTTTTACTTCCGGACCTATGACGCATTATACAGATACAAACACTAATCACTAACACAAACTGATACTAAAAAATATCACCTGCTTTTGTTTTTCTTATTATGATGGAAAAAGACATGGTACAATAGCGCTCACATCAAATGTAAATATCGTACACTGAAAAGCGATACTTACATGTACTTACTAAGTCCTCTTCATGCTGGTTAGCACATAATGCTGTAGATAAGCGATGCATTTAAAGAAAACGAAATAAGAAGAATCGCGTTAACAAGATTTGATAAAACATTTTTAAACAGACAGCAAGGAAATCTTTGGAAGAAAAAAAAACCCAACTCGCTGTTTGCATTTTGGCATCATGTTAAAAATACCGTATTACTAAACATGTATTCGTTGATCACAGAACTTTATCTCATGGAGAAAAGCGCAGTAGATATCGCATTGATAGTGTAACGACCTGGTTTGCGGAGCCATGGAAAGACAGAAAATCATTGTCTCCCTATAATGACAAATGTCCTTCAATGAAGATAATAATTCTGCCCCCTGGTGTACTGCTTCCAGGGAAATGTCAATACAAATATGCAAATTACGAAAAATCTATGCTTAAATAACATCTAATGAAAATCAGTACTATTCCCCGCAAAACTGAAAAAAGTCATTCACTGCCGCTCATTTTGTCATATGTATTAACAAGACGTTTAAGCCTTCTTTTGTCACTGTATTACAAAGAGTTAAACCGCTAGGGTATTCTGAGTGGATTGATTAGGAGGTTATTTCCGAATAGATGTGGAAAAAACTCACTAACATTATTCTAAAGTGTTCGCTAACAAAAAAAGGAAACAAATGGCATTCCCCCAAGACAAATAAATAGGCATTCTGTGACCCAAATCACGTGTTTTGTGCATCCTAATTTGTCTTTTCCCTACAAGCCGTAAAAGCATCTCTGCTGTTCCCATAGAAACTATGATCTCCAACGGTCATTAACGAACGGCCGAGGAAAAAAAAAGCAAATACAATAGACATTGAAAATGCATATAGATTAAAATTCTAAAGTAAGCTCGAAAAGTTTTTCTACTTCCATTCAACATCTTATTTTTCCTCACATATCGACTTTTTTATATTTTGCAGAGTATTAGCGTGTAAATTGCTAATATTACATACTAATACTTTAACTAATTTATTCATTTTAAAGATTAAGTAGGAAGATGTACAACAACAATATCTAAGCACTGTTATTTTGGAAAAATTATACATAATTCCTTTGCTGGCATAAAACAAAATGTGTATCGATAAAGGGCATGTATAAAGGAAAATTTTAAATATTTCTCTTGTAAAAATATATAGCTCGTATAAAATCAAAAATATAAAAATAACGTATCTCGACATACAAAACTGGTAATTAAAAGTTCTTTTATTGCATTTACTAATATAAAAAAGAAACTAAAAAAACATTTAAACTTAGTCCATTCTCCCTCTATTTGTAGATAGTCAAACTTTCTGGTTAAATGATTAGTTTTAACGGATGTCCATAGTTTGTATGAAGAAATATTCCGCATCGCTTCATAATTAGATAATATCGTTTGCACATTCATTTCCCAAAAGACCATTGCGTACTCACTTTGCAACTATTTATTCCAAAGATATTTTTCTTCCTAAGTATTAACCAATTATCGAAATTTGCACATATCTGGTCAGCTTTGCATTTCACGCAGGAGCTCCATTAAAGTTTTATTTTGATAACCCTTGAGTATGGTCGCTGATAACAGAACCTTCAAATTGTGCCTCGTTTTAGGTTTGATATTCGATTTGACGCACTGGGAAAAGTGCTAAAAGCTATGGGTATTGTGTGCTCAATATATGGCATAGATTTTGAAACATCTCTTATCTAATATGTACTGCTAGTTTGACATTTCATTATCGCACTCTGTGACAAGAAATGTAGAATAAGCAATAGCATCACTTTAAATTATCATGTTTTTATCTTATACTGGGGAACGAAAGTGTCTGAAATATTCTCTTTATGACTGTGATTTCTGATTTCTACTCCCTCGAACAAATTATATCAGTAATGTTTTATACAAATCTTGCATTCTTTAACATGCTTTGCAAAGTATGTACTTTAAGTCTGAGAAAAAATCTGACATCGATGAGGTGTCGAAGTGGATGGACCAACAACTGTATTCATAATTGATGAGTGAATATTTCTGATTTCCATAACATGCACCTTAAAATGTTTGAAAATCTGAACAAATAAAAAGCCAAGAAAACTAACACTAAAACTTAAATTAAAAATTAAGTGAAAATAAAGACATTATAATAAATGTCAAAGGTTCGAGTGATGAAACCAAATGACCAACTCAAATAATTATCGCATCATGATATAAACAATGTTTTTTTTAAATCTTTCAGGAGGGAAAACTTTGAACCAGGAGCGAGGCCAAGACAAGGAGAACATCAGAACGGTGCACGAACAGTTGTGTAAGGAGCTGAGCGCCCTCCAGCGAGAGTACAAGCACGTGCGACAGGTGGTGGACACTCTCCAACAGGACTACGAGAGATCCAAGGACTTTGATCCTTTGCGACGATATGGCCTACTGAAAGGCATGATCAAGAGGACCATTCTACATTTTAAACTGAATGAAGATAAACTGCCCGGATCAGTTTCAATGACTGGGATTCGAAGTCTTGCCAATAGCTACAAGGAGTTGTCGTATACCATGGAGTTAACGAGAAGGAAGGCCGATCTGGACGGTGAGTCTTTGGTAGCCCTGCAAAGACAACTTTCTCTAAATATCACACTGTAGTTCGATAATGCGTGATAAATAATGAAGCAATGCAATTATTGCTAATATGTCACCCCGTTATCATTTTAAGACACCTTAAAGATGGCAAAACGACAATTTTAGCTTCTTTGTGCATAATAGCATATTAAAGTCATGTAAAAAACAAATAGTTAAGTCTTGAAATAAGTACAGAAAAATGTATAATGCATGCATACAAATGTTGGTCTAAATAGAGAATTGATGTGAAGGTACATGATCAATGTAAGTGTTGTTTTCTACTGTTTTCCGGAAGGTAGATTGTAACACATTACTGACAAAAAACATAGCATGTGCCTGAATGTACATATATGATAATTCTAATTGAAAAATGACAAAATCATGAAAGAAATGAAAAACTCATTTCACAGGGGTTTCACTTCTTTTAGATATGTGTGTGGAGGAAATAGAGTCCGAAGTGGAACAGTTACGTCATCAGATTAATGGGCTACGGGGGCGGTGCTCCCTTGTGACTGACACTGTAACACAACTAGAAAGCAAGTACGAACTATCTAAAAACTTTGCACCACCAAAACGGTACGACTTAATGAAAAAGATGGTTCAAAAAGTTGTTAACGACCAGTTTATTTGATGTAAAATGCTTAACATTTTTCACTGCGGCCATGATATTTAGAAAGTAATTGATCGTATAATGGTAAAAAGGTTTTGACGAAAGCCATAAAACAAAACGCAAACTAGTTGTTAATCGGACAGCTCAATAAAGTGTGTCTCCGAATAATTATAGAATTCGAAGTAAATGCCATCATTCAACTCCGACTCCCACCGCCAATTAAAGTAGAAAGGCAACTACAAAACTCTTCAGAGTCAGAATTGAGCGGGAGCAATAGGTCTTCATTATCAGTGTCGAACATTCTGTGAGTTCCAATGGTGAACCAGGAGTATATATATGTATACCTTACTGACGTGATACCTTACACGCTGCATTTCCTGTCACCAGACTCATTGTATTGATACCCTGACTTAGTGCGCCTCGCCATGTGGTATTGTCGGTATACTGCCAATGACAGTGTCTGAAACCTGTTTTAAATTCGCAATGATCAATTTTCATCGTCTGTAGTGATTTATGCAAAATTAGAAATTAAGATACGTGGACAATAGATGCCAAGATGAAGCCTCATCAATATTTCTCAAAATCTCTATCGGGAAATCAGTTGAATTCAGTTGGTGTTTTGCAAGCTTTATTTTAACAATTTATGTTACCATTGCATATTTCATACAAAGTTCGATGTTTTACACTGTGATTAGTACACATGTAATACAAGTATAGATACGATGCATCCAATTTATTTTCACAGAATTCGTCATTTAAAAAGAAAAAAAAGGTAATGAAAATGATTTGTTTTTAAAAATATTTGTATATGATTTTCATTTGATAAATTTTTGTATTAGTACGTTAACAGTTCATCAGTTCATTCATATGAATAAATTTTAATGGAAAAAACACACTAAAGACTTTTTTAAAATGTCTTGATTTGATGATTTCCTTTTGTAACAAACGATTTAATCTACGTATCTCATACGAACAACATCTGGAAGTAAAAACACGTCGTATCCTTTTTTTAAGTAAAACGTCAAGACAAGAAATAAGAGTAATAGCCTAAACGTTTATTTTTAAAGGTACCTCACTACACCTAGACTTGTACTTTTTAAGATACTACGTCAGAAGATGGCGATTTGAATGTTTTGTTAAACTGTCTATATCGTTAGATTGTGTAGCGTCGTAGCTCAGTGGCTAAAGTATTGGGATTCTGAACAGCAGATCATGAGTTCGAATCCGCCTGGAGCTTTTGTTCATATTTGCTGAATTAAATTTTCGATGATGTAATTTTTCATCCAAAATTGCACATTTTTTTTTGGCCAATTTGACTTAAATATCTTCTTATCCATTATGGTATTTATCATAATCAAGTAATTTTCTGCTGATTTGAGAAAATATTTCAAGGTGTAGTGAGCCACTTTTATTAAATCATAGACACACTTTTTAAAGTTAAGGGAAACAAGCCCTTTGACCCTCTTGTTCTTAGGTTACTAATATACTTGTCATAAAACATAAATATTTAAAGCAATTTGGACAAAATGCAGAAACCCAAATATTTGTGTGTATGTCATATAGGTTTTAATCTTTATATGGCAGTTGGGAAAAAAACACTGCTTGCTGTTCGGTTATTCTAAATGCACACTATCTTTTATGGATGAAAGGATGGGTCTTATGATTCAGGTTCTAAACCGAGACATAATTGTTGATTTTAAATATGTTGTTGTGTTTTTCAAAATAAAAAGTACAAAATGGTTTAGTGTTATGATTTATTTTTCAATTAATGAAAAAGGAATCAATCATTATGATGAGGTGTTCATATACGATAGAGGTAATCAAATCCAAATGATTGATAAAGAATCGATAATACAATATTTCATCTTAGTGAAAGAATACTGCCTTATTACTAATATTCTTATGATTTTCAATAACTTTTAATTTCATAATATAAAGTATGACAACTATTCCCCATTCCCTCTTTCCTCCCTCTTTCAAATACAGTTAATTTTTTAAAATTTTGTTACGAAGTGGAAAATCGTTCCATGCTATGAAATGTATCAAACTCGCAAGACAGCTTGTCTGTTCCGCACATGCTACACTATTCAATTCTAAAAACCCTCTTAAATGTCGGTCACAATTGCACAGCGCCGCTACTAGACAATCATACATCTGTATTTGTTAACACTTACAACGTACGATACAGGAAATCTCTTGTTTAAATATTTAATTGCACAACGTAGCTTATTCATATATTACATTAAACTCATCTACATCGACGACGCATTTGAAATTTCAGGTAAATCCAAGTTTCAGAAAGTTTTTTGCATTCTAATAACTTCGTTTTGCTTTTACACTAATTTGAAATAATGGGTTTTCTATTTAAGGAGGTTGGCACCTGAATTAATAATAATGTCAATCATCCGAAAACCACTTGGATATAAAGAAGGGGACCTATAATGTTCTTTTATTTTATTTGTGACCCATATCACATGCCATGTTTTGGAAATATTGCGCCCCAAACCGAAATGATGATTTTCTTGAAATTTTTGCTAAAATTTGACATTAAAATTAATAATTTGAAGAAATCAAACAAATAGTTATAGCTTGAACTATCATATAGTAAAGTTATGATTTTAATACAGTATGAAGTTGAACACGTGTAGTAACTATAAAAGTAACATCTAAGTCAAAGTTTAAAAATTCTTGCTTTACTGGCGGCTTCAAAGGCCAGAATATAATGAACATCAAAGTACTGAAGTACTGAAAGCCTGGCTCTTTTGATGTGTCTTTATGCATATTGTGTAGGAAAGACTAAAAATCCCCCTCTCTCTCTTTCTTTCCTATCTCTCTCTCATGCTTTTAATGTCGGCAAAGCATCAGAGAGCGACCAAATTTTGTAAGCGACTATAAACAAAAATATGTCTGTCTAGTAGAAGTTAAAAAGTTCAACAGTTGCTGCCTTGAATTCTGCAACAAGCGTTATATATTCAATCCCAATTTCTTCAACGCGCTGCAAAGTAGTTAATGAAAATTCATGCGCATTGTATGTGTCCAAAATGCATAGTCTTGTTTATAAAACACGTCATTAATAAGAAAACTAAAAAAGAGAGACAATTCTCTAGAAATTAAAAAAAAAGAAACAAAAACACTTTTGACAAAACGTGGCTCTTTGCGTAACTATTTGGTATAGCGGAAGCTTTTACTTTGACGCTGTTTGGTTTTTGTTTACTTTTGAAGTTGTGCTATTTATAGTAACATTGGCGATTTGCATGCCTACAGCCAGGACTCTGCTTTCAACAGAGCCCGGCTAACAACAACAGATGTTACAAAATTTTGGATTGATCAAATTATAACGCAAAAAAAAATTATAGTAATGTCATCTTTCGAAACCTTTGCATACAAATAGACAAACATTTAATGTCTCATTTAAAAGTAAAACAAGTATATAGGGGTCACGTCTCAAAAATTTGAGATATAGCATAAAATAAGCTAATTTAGGCCAAAATTGGGGTAAATTTATCATGACTTCTATGAAATATAAGCTAAATATGCCAAAATATATCGATACAAGTTTTAAAATATTGTTTAAATATGTTTTTTAAAACATCATGAATATATCTTAATATATCTTAAAAACTATCTAGAAGTTTGGTATGGGCTGAGAATTAGGAAGCTAAACTAACAGTATCCTAAAACTAGTGAGTTATGAAAAATGTTCATTTCCTTCTTGCAAACTACCCAAAACCTAAAGCAAACTTCTTTTAAATTTAGATATTTTAGAAGTAAAAACTGTCTATTTGTTTCAGTTCTCCTAATTAAGTACATGCAATCAAAATGATTCAGTTAACAAAATCAAAAAGAACACATAGGCGTCGGAACAGTATAGCCCCCGACCCCACTTTTAATTTAGTTCCGACGCCACTGGAACATATCAAACATTTAGAACATGCAATCAAAATGATTCAGTTAACAAAATCAAAAAGAACACATAAGCGTCGATACAGTCTAGCCCCCACCCCACTTTTAATTTGCTTCCGACGCCACTGGAACATATCAAACTTTAAACTTCTACATATACATCTCTATACAGTCGAAGTTTTCCTTCTAACAGTGATATCAGTATGAGTATCAGTATTTTGTTTTTAATCAAAAATCCTCAAAATTATGCTAGAGATGATAACTTAGGACAGACTAAGCATGGTCTTTCAGTCAGTTAAGATACTAACATTTTTAACGCGTAGAACAACTATATCCAGGACTGTCTACCATCTGGAAAACCATTAATAGTTATATTTGTCCAGAATCTTACATCATTATCAAATCATCTTTTACTAAAACGTATTTTACAACAACCTAATTCTTTTTAATAATTATGTAGATTTAACTCTTAAACTCTGCATATACATGTATACTACCAGTATCCAAGGATAACCACGTTGTCTCCAAACTTTCTTGTGATCATGTGATTGTTAACTTGTCAACAAAACCCTGATATAAACCATGCCAATAATCAAAGAAATTGAAGATCGTCTAACCTTTCTCACAGTTAATAATTCTTATATGGATGAAGCTTTTGCAACGACGGTTTGTGGTCATAATCATATAGTTATCTTATATCTTCAATACCTATGAATTCATATCATTGTTTCCAATAGTTGGTATGTCCATCAATGCTGGAATTCCCTTTACTGTTATGGGGAGTTCATCTATGTCCATAATACGCATGTATACATAATTGGGTTTAGTCTGAACCCTGTGGTTTCATGTCCGAATGTTATGTATGTTATGTAAATATCCTTCCTTGTCGCAACGCTGACTGTTGTCATGGGCACATTTCAAATGTAGCATTAATTGGCGCTTTAGTGTTTTACAATTATTAAAAGTAGGTAGCAAACGTGTCGATTGGAATCAAGTAGTTCACTGACGATGTTAGGTACTATTTTGTCTATTCACGAATCCATTGTAGTTACACTAAGTCTTGTGACCAATTTCGTTTGCAATTTGAGAGCACTCGTTGGTTGTTGCCATTTTTAGATCGTATTAATCTCTAATATTTATGTTTTCCAGTGACTTTGCCTGTGATAACACTATGTATCGATTTTGTACTATATAACACATAACTTCAAATGAGGTATAATTGGAGCGCCAGCGGGGTTTGCGTATTTATATTTAAATATTTTTTTCGTACAGTGGCATAAAGTTAAATAAATATAAGTAATAAGGAATCATTCGTTGTATGAGGTGATAATTTCGGTCGGGGCGTGATCAAATCAAATAAAGCCCGAAGGGCAAAGAATGATTCCTTATTCCTTATTTAGAAAAAGAGCTTAAGAGAAAACCTTAATTGAAAAGGTTAAAAATATGGATTTTTACTTTACAAAATTATAGAATATAGCTAAATCAAAGTACTGAAGTGCTTACGGGAGTTGATTTTATCGATTGTTATTTATTTTAAAATCAACGATATGTTATTTTGCTTGGCAAGTAGTTGAATTACGCACACTTTTATAATATGAATTCTCGGACTTTTACTACAGGAATTTGAGAAAACCTTTTATGAATCATGCTGTGAAATATTTAAAAATAGAATTGATTCCATCAAACTATGTATCAGTAATCGAAATATTTAAAAAAATTGTATTGATCCTTGCATTAATGAACTGTAGTCTCGTTCAACCAGATGCTCAGCTGTCTCCGTTAATCCCAACAAGAAAGAGATACTCTCTTCCAGCTTTATGACGCGACCTCTAAATATAGACTGACTTTCTGCTTGTCGGGGATTTACGGAGACAGCCGATGGTTGAACGAGACTATATTGAACTCCGGCGTAGGAATACATACGACTGCAAAAATATCTAAATTGTTCGTACTATTTAAAATCTGACTTTTTTTAAGGTATTCATAAATAAGTTTCATTTAAAAAAAAATGATTCAGCACACATTACATCGAATTTATCGATTATTTTCAAGAACTAAGTCTTGTCAGCGGTGATGATTTGTGCTTAGGTCCAAACACTGTTTCAGTTTCGGTTTGCCAGAGTAACTGCATAGGAGAGTTGATTAAAATCAACTCCTAATAAACCATATTTTAAAAGGTTAATTCTTAATTTGTTGACCATTCAGCTTCCTCAAATACTTTTTAAAACGTATGTACATATTAGGTAACTATGTCATTCTGTCAGTCTTTCTAACAGGTCATCAGGAATCGGTACGATTACTTAAACATGTAATCGATTATAAACCAATTACATTCATTTTTGTGGTGTAATAAATTACTTTATAAAATGTAATCTATTAATAATAGAATACCTCAATTTTGTCATTTTCTTTCAATAAAATGTTGAAAATACTTCTGATGAACTTATTGTATCAACTTTTTTAAATTTAATATTATTCAACAAGTCGTTTACATTTAGAATTCCACATGTACTCCATTTTTTTAAAAATAAGGAATTTCCCGTATACAAAAAATTGGAGTTTATTCCATATTGGTTGTTGTTCAATTTTAATGGACGAGATATTTCATAAGTTTTCATTCATTGAATGAGCATAACAATTGTTGTTAAAACAGTGGTAAGGACTATATATGATAAGGGCCTAAAATGGACCCCTAAAATGAACATCATCATTTTACTATCATTCTTTGTTTTCTTAGTACAGATATGTATGTGATGTGTTTACATAATATTCATTTTGATTCAAGTGCCCACAATTTAGAAATATGACATTGTAAAGACAACCTTTTCCCGCCATTTTTGCATTTTTTGCGTAAAACAGCTTGTTTTCAAGCAGTTTTTCCTTCCGAAAACATAGAGCGCATTCTTGAACCAATAAAATATTTTAATCAGAGATGTATCTAGCCGATTTTTCCTTGTTCAAGCATGCGCTCTATGTTTCCCATTCGTAAATAGATAAGAAAAATGTCAATTTTTGGCTGATTTGATTGAATTATAGAAATGGCGTCACTTCTGACGTCATATACTGTCAGTGAGTGCAAATAAATCAAATAAATAGATGAAAAATGTATTCTATATCAACTCTTCTAAAAAATTATTAAACATTTTATTGTACCCGACACACTTAAAAAATGGCGTATTATGGGGGCCAAATTTAACTCTTATCACATATAGTTCTTTTCCCACTTTTTGCATATTTTCTATCTTTTTTTCTGAAAATTGTAATGCGTAATTCACATCTATGTTTATTTGTTTACAGTAAGAATCTAAAATTGTTTACAGAATGTTTTTGTTTTTTAAAAGTCGAGGAACCCATGAGGCTTTTAATGCCTTTATTTCGCATTCAATATCGGCAACTGCCAACCCACCGTTCAATAGACAACCTATTAAAGTATTGCGTTTAATTCTTGCGGTTTTATCCCAAATAGAGTTATAGATAAAGCGTTGAATTTTTTTTGATAAAATCATTTTCAGAAGAATTAAGTATTGAAGCAATGTATGTTAGTCTAGATAAAGCAAGTGTGTTAACTATGCCCGATTTACCAAATGAAGTTAATTTTCTTCTTTTCCAAGATTCAAAAAGCTTTTCAACATCATGATAAATTTTCATTCAGTTCTACTTAATCGTGACCAATGAAAATTCCCAGACATATTACTGCTTTGTTTGTAGTTTTAATGCAGAGAGCTCATCATAAAAATAAAAATTTTAGAGTTTCTAAGAGAATACATTCTGTTTTGTTTATGTTTAATATTTTGTTTGATATGGAGCTCACAATTCTTTTTTATGTAAACAAAGCACAGGTGATATTTTTGTTTACATTTTGAATGTGAAAAGAAAGTTCCAGGTTTAGACCTTAAATTAAATATTTAAAAGTCTAGGAATTCTTTATTTATTAAAATACATTAGCAGATAGAAAATTTAGCTTAAAGAAGTGCTTTTACTGGTATATTGAACCAATTGAACAAAACATGTCAGGAGTCTTTTTACACACCAAAAAAAAGAAAGAATTGCGGGCTCTGTATCTTGCTCTTTACGATAGACACTCAAAGTTTGGTTGATAATTGGAAATTCATTATTAAAGCATTGTTGACCAAAAACAAAAAAAATAATAAAAATAATAAAAAGATAAAATTTGACCGAAATCGTGACCATTCCTCTTTAAAGCATGTATTCACAGATTCACAAATCAAGCTTGCTAACCGCTTTCTAGAACTCTGGTACTTTAAGGGGGATGTACGGCCATGTGCGAGTTAAAAGTTTAAGAACTCCTCTACTGTACGTATTTACTTAAATAAAGACTACATCAACGTTGCACTAGTTTTAAAAGTGATCATTACACCGATCGACACTGATGGAAATCATAACAACAGAAATTTCCTTTTTCTTCTCTTTTTGTTAAATAAATAAAGTAAGTATATTAGCTCCAGTTTGCTTGAATCCACGAAACAAAGTTCCAGGTATCGGCATATACACCGGGAAGCTCTGGGCGAGCACAGCCGTATCCCCAGCTGACCACACCTACAAAGGGAGAGGTGATAAACCAAATCAGTTCATTTTTAGAATAATTCACAATGCTTAAGGATTACATGTACGTTTACTCAGGGGCGAAAAAATTCCACTAATAGAAACGAAAAACTACTTATTGTACATAGTAGCCCTACTTTTGTAGTGCTATTTTTCACTTCCAAGTAAGTAGTTCAATGACCTACATTTTATGTTAGTGATCACTGAATGTATATTGAAAGAACTATATATGATATTAGTCAAATTTGGCCCCCAAAATTCGCTATTTTTAAAATGATTCAGGTACATTAATTTGTTGTTATTTTATAAAAGAGTTGACATGAAATATGTTTTTCACCTATTTATTTGATTTATATGCACTCACTGGCAGTATATGACGTCAGAAGTGACGCTTTTTTATAATTCAATCAAAATCAATCAAAAATTGACATTTTTCTTATCTTTTTTCGAATGGGAAATATAGAGCGACTTTTTGAACAAAAACGAACTTTTTGTCACTTATAAGTATTGGATAGATATATCTTTGGCGAAAATATTTTGTTTGTTCAAACAGTCGCTCAATGTTTCCTTAAAGAAAAACTACCTATAAACAAGCCGTTTTATGCTAAAAATGAGAAAATGGCGGAAAAAGTAAACTTTATGATGTCAGATTTTTAAATTGTGGGTACTAAAATCAAAATGAAAATTATGCAAAAACTTCAAATGTATCTTTGTACATGAAGAATTACAGTAAAATTACAATGTTCATTTTAGGGGGCCATTTTAGGCTCAAACCATATATAGTCCTTTATCAAAATTGTCCTACCCTTTCCAAGGTTTTCTTTATTTTGTAATAACTAAAATAATAAAGCAATTTGTTGTTTGGAAAATGATAAAATACGAACAGCTTTACTATTTTCATATTTCAATGAATCGTTTTAAGCTTATTTTTAAATTTAATTTAGTCCAAATTTTCTCTATCAATTTTCAAAATTCTGCCCATTTTTGATCGAGTTTTACATAAACTTACTTATAGGAGCTTCAAACTATTGATTGCCGAAAACTGTTTTTATTGTCTGTATTCTGTTGACATTAACATTATAGAAGGTCAATGATTAAATTCTATCTTGAATTGATTTTATGTATTTTAAAGTTTTTTCCCATCGCGTGCCAGCCAGTGACATAAAATTATACACGAGATAATGCAACCATTAAGTATATTAATTGGTATTAAAAACACATAGAAACCTAACTTATGCAATTAGAATACTACAGAAAGTTTTTAAGAGAAAATAAGAAAATGAAAAATTTAGTCCGAATTTACTTTGTTTCTACCTTTGACGTAGCATATCTTCCGCAAATAAACAAAACATGGATATCAGTATCGATATTTGTTGATAACATTGTTATTTTATGTTTTTAAAACAACTTTTGATTTAGGTATTGAACTTTGTAAAAATATTTTTTGAAATATCAAACCCTGAGTAAACGTAATCCTTAAAAAGAATTAGTCAAATATCATGGAATTACATTTTTGACAAAGACTATAAAACCTACCAGCCAATTCCCAAATACCGTTTCTCTGAGCAACCAATGGTCCGCCAGAATCTCCCTGTAAACATCAGTTTATAAATTAAAAGAGACAGTACAGCTGAAAACACATGTGTGAATAACTTCAGATTTACCCATTGTTTCGTTAGGAAATAAGAAAAAACTTTGATTGTAACAGTTTAAATAGATGAAAATCCCTTTCACGTTCCTAATTAATGTAATTATGAGCTTCAGAAATTAAGAATCGTACAAACTGGATTAATCTTATATCGTTTATTTGTACCACGTGGATTTTGATTGACTGTTGACACGTGCTGCAAACTACAAAATATTCGCCCGACTTCGATCATCGTGGTATACGAGGTAAAAAGGACTCTCTAAACGGAACGCATGGTCACTTTGTCGATAATCTATAAATGGTTTTCCAATTTCGGTTCATTTTAAAATGAACAGACATAAATGAGTCAAATAACCCCTCGAGGGGCCTCACTTACAAAGATAAATTTAGCTTGTAGTCAACTCCTATGATAAGCAGACAAAATACATGCTTACAAATCATAATTGTGGTTATTTTAAAAACTTTGAACTACTATTACCTGGGAGATGTAGAAAAGACTGAAATATTTTTATCAGCAAACATGTACAGGAGAATCTTCGCGAGCCCAGTGCATGTGTTTTGTTTACAGTAAATACGTATGCGTAATAGTATAGAAGGCTGACCCCGTAACACGTTGCGATGTATTTATGTGATAGGTTATACGTAATTATTAATTTTAATGAAATAATTAGATTTATTTAATGGAGAACTTTGTAATTTCTGAAAGTTTTTACATTCATGAGTAGTACAAAAATACCGAACCCAAGTAGTTATTTGATAAGATGCGCCGTACTGTCTCTTTCATTCATAGGCAAACATAGAATGCAAAACGTAACTACCGAAAAATATCCTGGATATTTATGTAACTGTCGAAAAATATCCTGGGGATTTATGTAACTGTCGAAAAATATCCTGGGGATTTATGTAACTGTCGAAAAAAATCTTAGAGATTATGTATCTGTCGAAAAGTATCCGTGGGATTTATGTAACAGAATAGAAAAACACAGTAAAATTGTTTAACATTTTCCTTTGCAGTGAAATGGTTTAACATTTTATTAAACAGTAAAATGGTTGAACTTATTCAGAATAACACAATAAAATGGTGTAACATTTTCCTACCTGGCAACATTAAACAGAATAGAATTACACAGTAAAACGGTTTAACATTTCCCTACCTGGCAACATTAAACAGAATAGAATTACACAGTAAAATGGTTTAACATGTTCCTACCTGGCAAGCATCGGCACCACCCTCGGCGAAACCAGCGCACAACATAGTGGCACTTTTGTAGGAAGTTCCGAGGTAGGAACTACATGCAGAGTCTGACAAGATAGGTTTGGAGACCTCCATCAATCGGTCTGTGGTAGATCCACCTATAAATACAACAAATGCAACACATAAACCCAAATATAATAAGCCTCAAATAATATAGAATTATGTGCGGAGCAGACTGTATTCGTGTTTCTTTTTTTATACAGTGGAAACTTTTGCTACCATACCAGTGACGTAGATAGAGGCAAGAGCTTACCCTCAGATGTGGTACCCCAGCCAGTGACGTAAGACAACTCGTTGACGCCGTGGTCCCTTGATGGCATACAAGCTGGCATGACGTTGCTGCCCTCTGTTGGTTGTGTGGTAAATGTCAGAATGGCAATGTCGTTGTTGATGGTTGCAGAATTGTAACTTTTGTGTTTTCTCACCTCGGCGACTGCCATGCGCTGTCCAACATTCTGACTCAATCTCATTTCTCCAACCTTGACTCTAAGATTATTTGCGTTTCCGAGAGATCTAAAAGATAAATGGCATATTTATACACATATTTCTTATGTTTAGCGACATGATGCATGTATGGTGACAAACAAAATAGTTAGCATCTAAGTCAAGCCTCAGTGTTAGAACTAAATGAAGAGAAGTTACCCATCCACACAGTGGGCAGCTGTGACAACAACTAAGTTCCCAGCAGCGTTTCTGATCAGAGTACCGCCGCAAATATGGCGACCGTTGTATTCCAGGCTGATCTAAAAATAGAAAAATAATAGAGAAATATAAAAAATTATCCTATTTTTTCCCATAAAACACCAAACCCCAAAATCATACCCTCCCTCAAAAAAAAGTGAAAAAAGAAAACACAAACAAACATCAAACCTACACACAAATCAAACTAAGAACAATAAATATAAAAGTTTAGCTTTTAAATCCCATGTCTGAAGGAGCACATTTTACCTGCCAAGGCCATGCATCCGTATTAGATATAGATCCGCCTACGATGTATTGGGAAAGCCCATTAGGCACTCCGCTGGGAGTTCCACATGGTAGATTCCTGCTGTCTTTTTGGACATTCAAGTGGGGTTTTGCTGTTTAAGTAATGAAAAAATGTTTTGTAGTATAAAGGTGCTAAAACTTGTTAAAGGGTTTGCCAAAACTATGGAACAGCAAAATACAAAATAAATGCTACTGCAAACAACAAGAATTGCAGCATCTACAACATGGTATATATCTCCAAGCAACTGCAATGTAATACACATCTTGGTACATTTGCGAAACAAATAAAAGCCTTGGGATACTGATTATTAAATCTATTTTATTTAGAATTATTAAATTTATTGTGTTTAGGAAATATTAGGAACGGTTTTCGACAATTCAGGAATTTTAAAAGAACCTAAATGCAAGGTAGCTTATTACGAGGTACACCTTTTATAAAAAGTTCTCTTAAGAATTTCTTTAAGTAATTCAATAAAGATGCAAATTAAACTGCAAAAGCGTATCTTAAAATAAAAACTATTCCAAACGCTTTGCTGATAAAAGTTAGAAATATCATAGGAATATCCGACAAGATCAATCTTTTTTTATATTATCCTTTTCGATCTTTACATTTGTTGGTGAACTCCCTACCTGAGGCAAGGGCCAAAGCGGAGGCCAAAATCAAAATCCACATAATGTCCACTTGTTAAAGCTCTAAAGTCCTAAGATAAATTGGCAGCAACGGTGAGTATTATTCATTTATACCTGTTACAAATCACGTGGTTCTCAGGGATTTCTTATCTATTAAACAGTCTCTCTATCACGATCAAGGTGAAATTTCTTGTAATTATCGACACTCACAAAGCTATTGGTGTTTGTGATTGCCTAACACCAAGAAAATCTAGAAGCTTACTGTTTCTATCAGAAGCCATATTGATATTTAATTTCAATGGAAATTTGTTTATAAACACATTTTTAAGCCTACTGATTTATATACATGTATAACATTTATGAGCAAATTTATCGTTTTCAATGTTTTGAAATGACTTAAACTCATAAAGTGAATTTTAAAAAAAAAACAAATTTCATGAACAAATTTCCTATCATTTTATTTATTGCAGTTTTAACATAAAATAAATTTATTCAAAGTCAACCTTACCACCTATGTTATGTTCTTTAGTATTCAAAATGACTTAAATAACTTTTGGCATTTTAAGCGGCAAACAAAAATAATTCATTGTGCAAGTTTCTCACTGCAATCAGACTCTCTACCTTAGTTAGTTATTGAGTTTTTAAGAGATTCATTTCAAATTCTTCAATCTATTTATTCGAGAATACACTTATTTAATGAAAAAGCTTGAGTATGCTTATTGATTGTTTTTTTTAATTTAAAATATCCTTGTGTGTTTATGTTTTCACTATCATGTTTCACCGTTCAACACTAACAAAGACAAAGAACTGCTTGCTTTATGTTCCCAGTTCCCCAAAATTAAAGGTATGGATGGAGCTTTGGAAATGTTTTCAAAGATAGACAAATCATATACAATGATAGTCTAAATACATGAAAGTTATGTAACAAAGAACAGTTGTTTGTTTTTTGGAAAGGAAACATTGAACGCATGCTTGCTCTAACGCAACTTTTCTAAAAATAAGAGATGCAGAATTATATTCTCAGTTATATATGTGATAATTGTAACTATGCGCTCTTCTATTGATTAATATGAATAAAAAATCATGATTTTTTCATGTTTTTTATAATGGTCGGGCACTGACATTGATTATTTTGATGAAATATATGTATGATAATTTATAAAAGGGACAGAAATAAGACTTAATCAAATAAATATATCTATATGTCCTTCATCAAATCAAATAAAGTTCTTGAACACAATTATTAGAAAAATTAATGTGTAGTATTCAGAAATGTGCTTCTCTTAATGTTGTTAACGAAAATAAAGCGTACATCAACTATCACTGACTTAATTTGTTTGTACATTTAAGAAGTGTGAAACAAAGCACCGATCTAACTAGAAGGAATGCCATAGCCAGAAAGACGTCTTGGCATTGCGGAATGTGTAAATGCTTCTTAGCTGTCACAAATTTCAACCAGAGCCCTCAAAGTTCAATTCCAAGATAAACCATGCATTTGTACAAATACTGAACCTTTGGGAATGAGTTCGAAAGGTCATAACGTCAGTGCCATATTATAATCCATATTGAATATCCCTTATCATAACAATGGTGTCGTTGTCGCCACAGAACACGGCTATTTGAAAGTTATAGTAGTTAAACTGGATATTGTCATTGTTTGCGTTTTTTGTAAAAGCTAGTACTAGCGGTACCTTAGCGGTTTTTGTATTAGATAAGCAGTGTTTCTGCTAGAAGACCATAAAGTGGGAAGAAACTTAAGTCAAGAATTTGAATAAATATAACATAAAGAATATTTACCACGTCATTTTCAATCATATAAACTTGCAACTGCTCTGAAAGTTTTACTAAAAATTAAGCAAGAGATTTGATATCTCCTTCCGATGTGTTTGTTTATTACACACACTTACAACTGTTATGATAAAAGTTTTGCTAAAACTTAAGCAAGAGATTTAACATCTGAAATTGGACCTAATTCTGTTTTCATTTCATGGTCTTATGATTGGGTTATTTGATGACCTCTTTCCAATAAGACTGTACCAGGTAATATTTAACATAAACAACATAAACTCTACACTTTATTTCTGCAAAAATCCGTCTCGTTTTGAAATGTACAACGTACAATGTTGAAGTCATATCTAATATAAAATATCGTGTTCCTCAAATATCGCCGTTAGTTTTCAGCCACCCGGATGTGACGAACTCAAACACGTGAGTGTACACTGGGGGGAGTCCTGCTGTTCCGCATCCATAGCCCCAACTGACGATACCTGAAATCGTAAATCTCTCTCAATGAAACATAAAACGGATTTATTTCGCATTCCATAATAATTTATTTGATATTTCACATGAAGTCATGTTTGTCTTACCCGTTAGGTACCATATATCCTGTCTTTTACACAGAAGTGGACCGCCGCTATCCCTCTGCATGGAAGAGGACATTTTTCAAAAATAATTTTGCATTAAATACAAATAAATTTAAAAGCACGCTTAGTATCACTATTGTTGATCAGCACGTAACACAAAAGAACAAATTTTTCAATATTTGTAAAAGATACAGTGGTTGTTACAACTATATTAAAGGGGCATGATCACGATTTTGGTCAAATTTTATTTTTCTGTTTTTATTGTTTACAATACTTTATTAAGGCATTCCTAATGATCAACTTAATTTTGAGTGTCAGTTGTAGAGTTGTAAGCAAGATAAAAAGCTCACAATTTTTAGGAGTTGATTTTAATCAACTCTCCTATGCAGTTACTCAGACAAACCGAAAGTGAAACGGTGTTTGGACCTCAGCACAAATCATTGCTGCTGACAAGACTTAGTTCTTGAAAATAATTGATGAATTCGATGTAATGTATGCTAAAGCATTGTTTGTCAAGGAAACTTATTTATAAATACCTTGAAAGTCAGATTTTAAATGGTACGAAAAATATTCTTTGTAGTCGTGTGTATTACACGCCAGAGTTCAATATAGTCTCGTTCAGCTCGACGCTCGGCTGTTTCCGTAAATCCTTGTCGGAGATTTACGGTGTCAGCCGAGTGTTTGGTTGAACGAGACTAGAGTTCAATATTGCTTGGATCCTTACAATTTTCGAGAAATATTTCTATCACTGATACATAGTTTGATTATTAATTTTATCTTTAGATATTACTTAACATTATTCATATGGGGGTTTCTTGTTGAAAAAGTCCAAAAATTCATATTATAAAAATGTGCGTAACTCAAATTAGAAAATACATGAACTTGTCATGCAAATTAACGTATCATTGATTTTAAAATAAATAAACATCGACAAAATCAACTCCCGTCAGTTCTTCAGTACTTTGATTTGTTATGTGAACAATGATCGTACATGGTTTTTGTTTACATTGCAATTGGTTTAATATACCATAAAAAAAGTTTTTGTCAAATCATGCCCCTATTTGTCTCTAATCAGTCTGAGTAGATCCGAGGAGTTCCTGTTTTAGATGCATTAATAAAAATAATTACAAAAGTCAGCATTAAAAATACACAAATTTAATCGATTTAATCATTATATTTTATCTAAATGAATAAAAGTCTACATCAACTTAGATAATAAATGCATAGAATGCTGATAATAATGGATATTGACACCATGTCCAGTACATAATGATGGATATTGACACCATGGCCTGTATGTAATGTTGGATATTGACACCATGGCCTGTATGTAATGTTTGATATTGACACCATGGTCTGTATGTAATGATGGATATTGACACCATGGCCTGTATGTAATGGGGATATTGACACCATGGCCTGTTTGTACTGTTGGATATTGACACCATGGCCTGTATGTAATGATGGATATTTACACCATGGCCTGTATCTAATGATGGGTATTGACACCATGGCCTGTATGTAATGATGGATATTGACACCATGACCTGTATGTAATGATGGATATTGACACCGCGGCCTGTATGTAATGATGGATATTGACACCATGGCCTGTACATAATGTTGGATATTGACACCATGTCCAGTACATAATGATGGATATTGACACCATGGCCTATATGTAATGATGGATATTGACACGATGGCCTGTTTGTAATGATGGATATTGACACCATGGCCTGTATGTAATGGGGATATTGACACCATGGTCTGTATGTAATGATGGATATTGACACAATGGCCTGTTTGTAATGATGGATATTGACACCATGGCCTGTATGTAATGATGGATATTTACACCATGGCCTGTATCTAATGATGGATATTGACACCATGGCCTGTATGTAATGATGGATATTGACACCATGACCTGTATGTAATGGGGATATTGACACCGCGGCATGTATGTAATGATGGATATTACCCCCGTATGTAATTATTGATATTGACACCATGGCCTGTATGTAATGATGGATATTGACACCACGACATGTATGTAACGATGGATATTGACACCATGACCTGTATGTAATGTGGATATTGACACCGTTGCCTGTATGAAAAAGCTCTTACGAAGCATGCCCCCGCTCCGCCCTCGTCTCGGCCCGCACACATCATTGTACGTCTGTCAAACAGGGCACCCAGCTGCTGGGAGCAAGTGTCCGCGTTCAGGAGAGGCTTGAACACCTGTTGTAATCTATCAGACACCTCTCCACCTGTTCACAAACATAAATACATATACTGTACACATACACATCTGAAGTGATCGCGTTCAAATTTGCTTTAAATGATTTATTTTAGGCTACAGTATTGGTTAAAATATTGCTAGCAAATACAACATTATTTTACCTTAATGGAGTCAAAGGCATGTTTGATTCTCGAGCAAAATGTTTTTGATTTTTTAATTCTTGGGATTTATACCTTGGACAGTCTGTCCCCATCCGAGTGTGACGCAGTTTTCCCCTGGCATATACATGTCTCTGGTGACGCAAGCGGGGCTGACGCCATTGGTTTCTTGAATGACGCCTTCAACAAGCATTAAGGCAATATCATTGGCGTACGTGTTTGGGTGGTAATCTGGATGTTGAATGATCTTTGATACTCTGAACTGCTGGTAGTACGGTTCGTATGTTGCTCCTGCTCTACTGAACACCCCGAGACGAACTTGCCATCGGGTTTCATCTGCCAGCGTTCTACGGTCATATTTTTAAATATAATCTAAATTTTGATATAAATTTAAATATTTTTCTATTGAAAAGAAACCTCACAAAGTTAAAATACTGATGTCATTGGTTAAATTTTCTTATCCTTCTAGTTTGCTTTGGGGATAATTTTCGGGAAACAAGTACCCAGTTACTTTGAATCTTGGGATAATTTTAGGGTGACTTTCACCCAATTACTTTAATTGTTTGCTTTGGGAGATATTCTTATGCATATATGTACCTATTTACTTTAATTCATATTGTTCTATTTTTGCTTTTTGGATGATTAGCAAAGGATACATACCCATCAACACAGGCCGCTGAAGTGATGATGAGCATCGTGTTGTTATCGTTCCTGACTACAGTACCCCCACACGTCAGACTGCCATCAAACTTCAACAAAGCCTGCAACGTGTAAGTTGTAGAATCTATTTAACTTTTATGTTTAAACCTTTATACCTTTATACCCAGACCTTGGACTACACAATCATACCTTTAATTAAAAAATAGCATACTTTTTACCTAATACCAATTAAAAATATCCATTATATATCATCAGATAAAAATAATTTTTTCACATTTCAATAAAATCATCATCGTATATATAAATAGATAGATAGATAGATAGAGAGAGAGAGAGAGAGAGAGAGAGAGAGAGAGAGAGAGAGAGCAATTATTATCATATAATCGTAAAAAGTGTAATTATTTTGCTTAGAGTGTAATAATGTAATTGTCATAAAAGTGTTAATCTTAACATGTAAATGTAGAAACTATCATACAAGCGTAAACATTATGATTTTGTAGTGAATAATAAAAATAAATATGAAAGAAATTGCGAAACCATAAATGTAATAACAAACTTTATCCTTCAAGTATAACTATAATTGTTTTACATTGTTTTCACTATTACGTACCATCCAAGGCCAGCTGTTGGGAGCCACCTGTTCCCCGCCCACCACTCTTTTTACGGGGGAGATCGGTTTGTAGTGGGATACCCCACATCCAGTGTTGTTTGGAAGTGACCCCCAAATTGGATCTACAAACGAATCAAAGGATTTTGTTAACTCAGAATCGGAAAAGAAAATCTCTCTCAACTAAGGTAGGTGTTGCGCAATAACAAAAATATTTCATAGAATGAGCAGACAATGTCTTTAGAATTAAATATGCTTAACAATGATATACATGTATATGTTACATATTATCACATACCAACCACAAGGGCACTCCAAATAGCTAAAAATAGCATTTTTTGGTCTTATTCCTGAAATATCCCAAGACTGATGCAGGTCTTCCTTTCTTATCTTCAAGCAATGTCATTAAAACAAAATTGTGGTTCTTATCGGTGCTATATCACGATACATTAGAATATGTGCCAGTTTACGATGTAGAGACACATAGGTCAAAGCTACAAAGTGTTCAAAGGCCATTCAGTTTGCCTTTGATATATTAATGCTATAACAGTGAATTTAGTACTCACCTAGTAGAGTACTTGTGTTATAGTTACCTTTTTGTACCATGGGCCTATTTTCCAAACATAATGATCATCCTACATGTTATTAATTGATTATTTAAGAATTTATGTGGTTAAGATTTATCTTATTTCCACCAAAAACGTAAATAAAGTAAGTTATAAAAGGATTAATAAAAATTCATGATTGTAATTGCATTATACAAATATTAGTTTTATAAGCCATAAACGAAAAAGAGAACCATCTAAATAAAAAAATATATAATTATGACAAAATATTGCTTCCGAATTGTTCGTGTGTTTGTAAGAAGGAATGCACACCGTAAGGTAATGAATTCGAAGTATATTGATTTATGCATTATATTTGTCTTTAATCAGGCAGTTCATTTACAGATGAAAAATCAATCATTTGAAAAGATGTTACAGTGAGTAAGAATCTCTGGATACAGACAAATATGGATCACGATTAAAATAAGTATATTCTCAGTACATCTACACCTTTCACTTATCACAACCCCTATTGAATCAGACCCCATTATTTCTAGGCCACATTAATAAATATCAAGGTCATAATAATACCATATTATGTGGCAATTCTTTTCCGATCAAATTCCATAAAGCCTGAAAGGCTCTATGAAAGATTTGATCACGTACCAACCAATGATATATCAGGGATAACGTTTGCAAGTGTAAATATTTAATCATTTGAGCTAAGGATAGAATTTTATTTTATTGCATCAGTTTGTAATCATCATAATATGATAAAATAATGATATCATTATGTTGCATCAAAGATTTAATAGCCCTTCGGGCTTTATAGGATTTGATCGCGTGACCAACCCGTATTTATATCCCGATATACATCCAAAAATGATACCTTATTTATTAAATAACTGCAATGGCTTTCCATACACTTTAAATACAAAATAAAAGTGGAATGCAAATAAAGTAAATTGCTAAAAAAAAATGTGAACCTCCATCTGCATCCCAAACCTATGGTTCAGAATCATTACCCAAGCTTGTCGTGTACCTAAATATCAGAAGATGTATCGTTCATTTCAGTTCCGTAAATAATGGAAATTTAACAAGAACTATCCTGGTAAAATGTAGATTAATTAAATGGCGACCAATGTAAAGTCAATATGATATCGAGACCGCTGACCTCCTTTGCTGCCTAAGATATTGTCTTTCCACAAATCTATTTGAAAATTAAATTTGTTGTTATGACTACTTTAAAGTAGTCATAACAACAAATTTATTTTTTAAATAAATTTGTGGAAAGACAATATAATATAGGTCAAAGATTCCAAAGAAAGCTTATTTTTTTCACACAGGCACCTGACGTAATTATATATATATATATATACACCCTTTACCTAGAAATACACGTGTATTGTGCAATGTTACAGCAAAACGTATAACTAAAAAGGAAATATACTTTTTAAAATTTTGTTTTGTGAGTAAAATGTATAACATCAGATCTCCGTGGTCATGCCATAACAGTTAATTTATAAAAACACATCATGTCTTTAAATGACATTTTAAACTTATTTTCACAAAATAAAAAGATATATTGCCAACTTTTTATATTTACTAAACACTCTGAAATTGATTAGGAGTACCCCACGCCCCCAGGAAATGGAATGCAATATTTTGATTGTGTATTAATATTAATCTATTAATTGTTATACTTAGTGTAATTTATGTATTAAAAAGTATTTTATGCAGTTAAATCATATTGCTAGGGGTTTTATCAAAAATAAAACAAAAATGTGAATTTTTTACAAACCTTGCAACAGCACAATTAAATCAAGTTTTTTTTGCATACAATTTGTTTTTAAAACTGTAGTTTTAATTATTCAGAATTGGAATTTTGATAAAAAAATCACCATTTTTTCATATAGCACTGATCATAAATTTAGCTATGCCATACTTGATATATTTCGTTTTATGGATTTTTGAGAAAGTTCATTTTTTCATCTTGTTCTTCGAATCTGTATTTTGTTAAATGATCGAGTACTAAAGAGAGAAATAAAAAAAAAATCTTTTAATATGTACTTGCAAAAGAATAAGCACTTTAATAAAACTAGAGACTCTTTATGTGTATATCTCAACATTCCCAATCGGGTTTGTCCCCCTTGGGCGACTTATTGTTATCTAGGAACATTGTAACACATATCGGACAACTGGTACTCTAATGACGCATTTATCTACCAAAGTTAAATCCTTTTGTATGGTTTCTTTTGAAATACAAACGTTGAAAGATATATTGTTGTTTAAAAAAAATAAAATGGAACCAGAGAGAGAAACACCTTTAACGAAAACAAAAAATCATAAATCTGCTATGATATTGACAATCTCTGACACGTGAGAAAAGATGTAGCAGTTGGAATTTTTCTTATACACATAATAAACACATTAAAATATGGTCTGAATTGGGGAAAAATAACACATGTAAAATAAAGGTTTAAATCATGCAAGTACACGTATTGGTTTCAACATATTAAATTTTCAGTGCAATGATCTTGCAGAAAATTGATGATCTCTATTTCAATAAAAAAATTTTGGTTATATGTATTTATTCTGATTAACATGTTATAGGCAAAATTAAATGCTATTTTTTATTTGTTTTCAAAAAATTTTCTAAAGTAATTTATAAGAAATACATTTACGTGTGAAAACAGAATATATCCTCCTGATTACTAAGGTGTGAAAATCAAAATGATTGCCAGGTGGGAATTGAGAATTTTAGAATGTTGGGTAGGTGGGAATAAACCTTTTGTGTCACCTGTATTCTAGAAATTATGCATCATATATTGATTCTATTCATAAATTCAAACTTTATACTGCCAATTAAACAATCTTAAATAAAATGGTAAAGGCAAAATTACATATTTACAGAGTTTAGTGACTATTTTTTGTGGCGGAAGGTTTTTAAAAAGAAAATGAATATTTTTCATAACCCAGTTGTCTTACAGTATCGCCACTTTAACTTCCTTATTTTTAGTGCAAACAAAACTTCCAGATAATTTGTGCATTAGGATATCTTTATTTTGTTACGAAAAACAATTTTTCAATGTCTTTATCGACACATACTGGCAAATTTAACTTATATTTCATAAAAGTAAAGAAAAACTAGAATCCCATTTTTGGGGGGCCTAAAATCAGCTTATTTCATGCCATATCTCAAATTGTACATAACAGATCCATACTTTTTGTCTTACTTTCCCATCAATTAAAACTGAAATTTTAAGATTTTTCTGACAAGTGTATCATAATTTGAGAAAAAGTTTGAGACTTTTAAATAGTTCCATTACATGTTGAATTGGTAATGAATAAAAATAGCTTTTTATAAGTGCAAAAAGTTCAAAATATCAATTAGGTGAAGAAATTTAACATTTTCCTTTTTGATAATTTTAAAATTCATTTATTTCATTTATTTTATTTTATTTTATTTATTTCATTTATTTTAAATAGTATAAATTTAAATGCCATGATTCATTCCGATAATAAAATATAGACGGAAAAGCGACTTAGTGCAGAAAGGTCATATTAAATACATCTAGCGCCAAATGAAGCATATAGACAACGAAATTTTGTTTTGAATTTTGGTTAAGCTATGTGTGTAGATTTAAAAAAAACTTTGGAAAAAACTTTAAGACTTTTGATCGTAGGATCTAACGTCCTTAAGGATATTAAGAATAATTTTATTTCATTTCTGTTTTTATAAACTTTAATCAATTAAAAAAAAAAATCTGTATAATGTTTTTAACAATTTTTGAGTGAATATAGTACATTGTAAAATAAAAAAAAATGAATAAAAATGAATTATAATTATTGTAACAGTTACTAAAAAACCCGAACATTTTAAAACACCTTAATGACGTTTAAACAATGGCTATTTAGTGATTATAACATGTCACAAAATACTGTTTAATTCTTATTATTCACTTTATTTACAATACATAACACATTTAGTCTGACAATTAATTGAAGAATAATGGTTTTCCAAGAAATAACTTTCTTAGACAAAGTTCTGGTCTTCAAACCGTCGTTTATAAATATTGTCCAACCCAACCTATCGTATTATTAGTAGAGTATTAAGTAATTTTTGGAAATATAGATCAAATTCTTCAGTCTCGAATACTAGTAACAATGTGCGTAATAATTATGCCAGTGTCAAGGTGGCATTTTTGCACACTTCTAAGCTGCATATATCGAAAAATTCAAATATGCCATATGATAGACATTTGCTTAAAGAGTTTTTAACCATCTTTGTTATCATTGTATCTCACCTGTCAGGTGAAATATTTACTTTTCAAAAATAAAATCCCACAGAAAAATGTTTTTTCCCGATGGAAAAACAATATTCCTATTGGAAATTTGAAATTTCCAATCGGAATACAAGAACTTCAATTCCGACAGAATTTACTAAAATTACTAAAAAAAATACCTGTCTGAGAATCATTTCTCCTATGGGAATTATCATTTCTCTATAGGATATTAATTTTCAAAAGTAAATATCTCACCTGTCAGGTGAAACACACTACCCGTAAAAACAAAAGTGTTATATAATCTCTATACGATGGTCTATCATTTGGTATATATGGATTTTTCCAAAACTGCATCTTAAGCGGGTACAAAAATGCCACCTTGACACTGGCATAATTATCCGACACCGTGTCTAGTATTTGTGTAATTTAATAATAAGATTTACTTCGTAATCCAGTAACTGAGATTTTGAGTTCCCATGTTTTCTATAGGTGGTATATGAGGTTAAATATCCAGTCCTTCACTGTTTATTTATACACTTCTCTCACTGTCGTGTATCCGGTCTTTCTTTTTTAGTCGTTTTATCATTGTACGTTGTTTCTAGTGTCCACCCTTTGGAGTAGTGTACTGTCTTTGTATATCGTTTCTAATATCCACTGTCTGTACTTCTGTACGTTTGTGTACACGCCAGGTTGGTCAGCCTGTGCACATTCGCTGTAGGTTTTTCCTCCCCAGCTTGTTATACCTATTTTATACAAACACATCAATTATATATATATATATATATATATATATATATATATATATATATATATATATATATATATATATATATATATATATATATATATATATATAAACAAAGGAATTCTTCATCGTATATTCCCCTATTAATGATTTAAGATATATATTCTTTATTAATTAATGCATATCAGTTAAAATATCATTTATACTTATATTTAAATAAATAATGATAAAAGTTTTAGATAAATCCATCATAATGATTAATACACAAATAACATGATAACATAGTTTCCGACCTTTTACGCGCCAAACGCCATCAGCATGACACTGCAGAGGTCCCCCGCTGTCTCCCTACAAACAGAATTAACGTTACAATGAACAGAAACCTAGCTGGTTTTTAAAAAATAAGAAATGAGTAGTTAAATCTTATATGAGCACAAACGATAAAGATATTAGATTTCGGTATGTTACGCGCTGTTTGATTGCTATGTAAATTATTTTATACATGCAATACTATACCCTTCCGTACATCACAATGACATATCTTAACGATTATTTCTTTTTTTTATTAAGAAGTGTATTTCATTTTAATTTTCAAAACAGATATTAAATTGAAAGGAATTAATTCGGTAGCTACCAACTTTAATATACACTAGGTGTGAACAGTTAATGCATTTGATGATTTGTGCTGCTGGTTATAAAGCCTAAATTGACGTAACTTGAATTTTACGCCAGTACACTGATACGGCATAATGATAGTATCGAATACATTCTTGATAAATGTATCTCCAAACTTTTAAAACAAATTATGCAACAATATTCATTCTCATGTGCATGGTAGCAAAGATTTTTGTATCACTTTACATAACATTGCTGTCACCCTTAAACACAATCAACGTTACAATGAACAAACCTAATCTTTATATTGTAAGAAAAATAATTTTATACATTCATTATACTTTTTCGTACATAAAAATGACGTATTTTTACAATTTTAAAAATTATTTAGGAGCATATTTCACTTTATTTTGTTTCGTTTTTAATAGACTTTTTGAATTAAAAGGAATTTGGAATTCGGAAGCTACTAATTTCAATGTATAATATGTTTGAACAGTTAACGCCTTTGATGATCCGTTTTGTTTTATAGTCATAACTTGAATTATATGAATGAATACCGATCCGGCAAATACTAGTATCAAATTCATTCTTAATAAATGCATCTTAAAACGTTTTAGACAAACCAGAGTGAAGTGCATATCAATTCTTATGTGCATGGTAGCAAATAGTTTTTTCCTCTTACTTAAAATTGCTTTGACATCTAGTAATTTACGTTTTGACAGCTAGAACTTGGGATATTGTATTATTTCTTTCGCCAATATATTAAATTATCCTTGTGAAAAACTCCATACATTGCAGGAATCTACGTGACCTTCGGGATAGCCGGCACAGACCATGTTTTCTGTTAGTTTCTCGTCGTATCCTTCTTTCTGTTGACACTCTTTCTCTTCGATGATTGGAATCGAGGCTTGTTGTAAAAGATCTGGCCAGGCCGTGAAATCGATCTCGTAGGGTGATGACACATTTGGAGCTGAAAGTAAATTGCATATATGATTAACCATTGGAAAATTAATGCAGTTGTTTGGTGTGTGATGGAAATTTCATTATGTGTCTTAAATAGCTTAAGATGCATGTTAACTTAAAGCGTACTTCTTTTAATCCCCCATCCAGTTATAACACAGTCATTTTCAATAGTGTCGATTTCTGGTGGCAAACACAGCGGACGGACAAATTCGGTAGTTTCTATTGCGTGATTTAGCTTCACTAACGCAATATCGTTATCGAATGGAGTTGAATTGGTGCCGTAACCAGGATGCGTATATATCTTTTGAATCATTCGCTGCTGTTCGACGGGGTTTCCAGTGAGTGAAGATGAGACATTGTGTATCCCTGTCCGGATCAGCATGAATTTATAAGCATCATGTAGAGGCCTTAAAAGGAAAATATAATAATTATCTGCGCACTATACATTGTTGTCTTAGTTTAATAAAGGTATAGTCAGTCAAAATGCATGCTTACGGGTCAAAACAGTGAGCTGCAGTTAAAAACCATGCATTGTCGATGAGAAATCCTCCACACACGGATTGGTGAAAAGGGACAAAATATATAGACACCTGTTTGATAAAAAAAATGGAGTTATTAGTAAATATATACACCGCATATAAATGAATACATGTAAATTGTAAATTATGTAAAACACCGTTTAATAAAGCGTTAGGCATAATAAAATAACCATTAATGTACCATCCATGGCCAGCTGCCTTTCCGAGCGTCTGTGCCTCCCATAATTCTGTAATGTGTACCATGAGGAGCAAAGTGTTGTCTTCCACATGAAGAGGTAAGATTCCTCATCCATGTAATCTTCCATTCCGAAAATGAGGCCATTCCGTTGAAGTTCATCGTCGTTTGTTCCTGTAATGTAGTTTTGGTCGTAGAATGGTCGGCGGGGTGTGATGCAGGGTGCAGTGCCGCGCCCATTGTCGTAGCTGTGTTTTGGTGCAGTACATTAACCAGTATAGGTTGGGGATTGTGTACCGGGGAGTGACTGTTTGACCACGGTGGAGGTCTTTTCGGGGGAAATTTCTGACCTTTCTGCAGGTCTTCGTCGATATTCTGTTCATTTATTGGGATTCGATGTGGCCCATTATACTTAGAATTCCCTTTGAAAATAAAGCGGTATTATTTAAACTACTACCGAAAAAGGAGACTTGCCTTTGAAAAAAAATGCCATTTTAAGTTTTTTAAGCTTAAATTCTAAAGAAATGAATGAATAAATGTTAAGGAAGGAGTCCTTCAAGTTTATTTAATGAGAAATTCATTTTAATTTTCACACAACCAAATAGGAAAAAAAAAATCAAAGACCATCTAATTTTCGTTTTATCTTAAAATGTGAATATAAATCGTTTGCTATTCAGTGATTTTGATTTGAATAAAGGTACAAATTAATGTAATATTTTCAACGCAACGTCATTAAAAAGGAAATAACAATAATTGAGCTTTTCAATTCAGTGCATCGCAAATTAATGAACATTTATTAGATTATTCTGCCAATATTTTGACAAGTTAGAAGCAAAACAGGACTCTTTAAAAATTCAATTTCTTTATTCCCATTTAGAATAAACAGAATGAAAATTTTCATATTTACAGATTAAAAAAAATCTCCTTAATACATATGGATTTCATCTTCATTTTTTTTTTGTCAGAAAAACGGAAAAAATAAATGATATCGCAACGCATGTCATTTTACGTAAAATAAGTTACCTTGCATAATATATTTAGCTGAGGCAAAATCCATCATGAAAGTGATTAAGGTGAATACAGCTAAAACCTCCATGATTTGCCCGCGTCCTTCCGATATCTAATGGTATACGTCATGTCACATAGGTGTATATATGTACGTACATATATATACACTGGACACAATATCGATAGGTACCTTAATTCCAACCATTTCGTGAATTATGACAGTGGTGAAAGGATTGCCAATCAAATAAATTGTTTGAACAGCTATCAGAATTACCTAGCAATGGAGAAATGCGATAGTCTTAATTTGATTCCTGGATAGATATTTCATTCTCGCTAATTTTAAATCAAGCACTGATATAGGGTTTGAACATCCGTTTCAAAGTCTATGGCTTCCGCGATCCTTGGACCCGGGAAATACCCAAATTTAAAAGGATTTGTGTTCATTGGACCACATTTACAAATTAGACTTGCGGGTCACGTCAAGATGTCTATGTGGAAGATTAATTAATCTCCTGTATATAAAAGATCATACACTTCTTCATTCACACTTGTATCCCGTATACATGTAGTTATATCTTAATGTGTTAAAAAAATATCACACCAGACCTGTATAATACCATTTTCTTTATATACACATGTAGTAACTCTTTCGTGTGTTTATAAATTATAATTTTTTTTTACATTTTTACACTTATACTCTTTCTTGGAATGCGTGCAAAAAATAAATTATTGGGTTTAATTATGTCATATACTCTATCCGGTACCATCGTTTAAATGTACGGGGATACAATGGATTATGGGGCAAATTGTGTTTATATTAGTAAATGTCATCCATAAGAAGGGGTATTCTGATTTTATAAACACATGTCAAGAATAGGGTGGGGTCACTTACAACAGAATGTAATTAATTAAATCACAATTACTTTCATAAATCATTCAATTAAATTACCATTAAATTACCATTACACGATTATTCAAATGTAATTAAATTACAATTACTCTGCAGATGTAATTTATTAAATTACTAATTACATTTTCATCAAAATTTACTAAAACCATGTTGTACCGGTAGCTATAACATAGATGTATAAACATTGAAGGAGGTATGTCTATAATGTGAATAAAATTTCGTCATAATCAAAATACTTTCTCTCTTTTAGGATTTGCTCACTACTCTGATAGGTAACACTTTTTGGAAATAAAAAAATATATATGTACTGTGGTTTTCATGTTTATTTCAAAACGCGGGTAGTCACAGTGTGGTGGTGTCCCATACATGTACCACCTTGATATTCATTAAACATTTAAAGGTCATATCCCCTAACCTACACCTATCATGTCGACTATAGTATTTCCTGCATGCAAAACTTTTTTCTGGAAATTTTCTCCTTTGCATTTTTATCCACTATTTTTTCTTTATAAATACTCCAAAAATACAGGTTAATATCAGGTAGAGGACAGACTATAATTGTTATAAAAACATAATTCACACCTGTTGTTTTATAACTATAATTATCAAATGTTTGCAATAAGGGAACACACCCTATGGTCATGTACGTTTGGCATCTAAAACTTAAAACCCATTTGAAGCCATGCATTTTAGCTCTATGTTTTTTAATGCTTTTTAAAGCATGACTTGATAGTTTATATAATTTAGATAACACTGTTTATATAATTTAGATAACTTGTTTGTTAATAAAACAGTTATTTTTGTTTAACTAATTCAATGATAATTGACTTACTAATTATTCCAATAAGAATGAAAATAATTTAAAGAAAGAAAGAAAACAGATCAAGCAAATCATCAAATACATGTGCTTAATGAAATTTGGGGAAACTTTTGATTAAATGTGGAATCACTGAAAAAAAAATCATTTTTAAAAAATATTTATTATAATGGATATGATAAATTAATAGTTCAATGATTTTTACTACTCTTCCTAACTTGACCTTGTACCATCGATAGTGTGGGAAACAATGGGTAGTGAACAGTTTCATATTTATATGTAAATCGGTGTGTAATTGAATGTAACTGAAAAGTAATTGGAATTACATGCCTTTTTCGAAAGTAATTAAATTACCATTTCATGTAATTGAAAATTTGGACAATTACACATTACTTACAATTACACCAACATTTGTAATTAATTACACTCAATTACCATTACAAATTACCATAACCCCATCCCTGGTCAAGAATAATATAATATATTCAACGAATAGAATTATGATCACCGAACCTTGTCTTAAATTGTTGTTTTGTATGTTTATAAATATTTGTCTGAAATGCTGATATCAAAAAGCAAGCAAAAAATGTATTCAATGAGTATATGCCAAAAAATATATGTAAATGTATCATCTATTACTGTATCACAAAATACATTTGTGATATCCTCGGTTCAGTAAGCCCCAACTATACAAAATTCTCGAGCTCGCATATTCCGAATAATAATTTGTACAAGTTAACCAAAGTTCCTTATAACATTAGAAATAAAGCATGACATTATAATGGTTGTTGCACATTGTTTGCACATTATCCCTTTACTGCTGCATGATTTTCTACTTTTTGTTTAGTACCAACTTGCTTTCAAAAAGTAAAATAAATATAATCAAAATTATAATGTTTTTATTTTAGTTTTTATTTGATATAAGAGATATCACAAATCGAAAATGGCTGCCGCCTTGGAACAGTATGTAAATACAGTTCAAAATTTGTCTTCACAAGGTAAAAACAGTGTTTTGAGCAACTTAGTTTGCAATTGATTTGATTTAGATATTGTTAATGTTTTTAATTTTGTCATTTTATCTTATATTTTCTCATCTGCTGAAAATTCAAACTGATTAAATTGAACTATTTTTCTGATTTGTGGCAACTGTGCTGAAAATTAGGATTGTCTTGATTGTGGTGTTATATGTTTTTCGGTGTGACCGTTTTGGCGAGTGCAATTGGCGCTACAGATAGCTCATGCCGTTGTCAAGTACGTTGATTTGTCCCCACTCAAAAACAACATCGTGTAAGTCCTGTCGGCGTTTTTCTTGTAATTCACTAATTGACAAGTTTATGCGCGAACTAGAGAGGATGGGGTCAGAAGTGTGCACACTCCCTTGAAAATCCAATCTTATAGAATTTACATCATAATGAAAATCCCCTTTTGTTCATAGATGTTAGTTTTAATACTATAGTCTGCCCCAAGATATTTATGCAGCACATTTGGCTGATTTTATATAAAAAAATTAAATACATATACCGGGTAACTAGAATTACCGAAATACCCATGATTTACCGAAATGCCCTTCAAAAACACAGAAATGCCTCATTTGAGCACAAATATTTAACATCATAGTTTAAATCTAAGTGTTTAAATGTATTTCCCCAATTTTCAGTTTGATAATGTAATTATTTTGACATAAATAGCGATTTTTAACATGTGCAGACATTGGGTTAAGAACGATAACTCTTGCATGAATTACTTTTCACTCAAATAGAGGTGTGAAATTTTATTCCCAGAATAAAATAACTAAGAATTAAAAATAACAGTTTATCAGCTTTTATTTTTTAATATCATATAATAATCATCAAAAATCCATATAGAGTGGGAGCAACTATAAAAATAGCAACTATTTTAAAGATGTTATTCCTATCAGAATTGCTCCTTTCTCTTGCATACGTATATAACACAAGTCCAAGTATTATGATAAATATACATTTATCCAAAAAATTAACTTTATATACAATAACTATCTATATAAAATACTAGACATACACTCTTTATGGCGTAATAATGGGCATTTTGGTGTTTTTGAAAGGTATTTTGGTGTTTTCACCGGGTATTTCGGTAAATCGCGGGTATTTCGGTAATTCTATGTACCGACATATACCTGTAAAAGAAGTGCAATATTGAAAATGATGAAAGGGAAAATTCCCAAGATATCTTCATTGACACATAATCATTTTTCCCTCATAAATATTCACAGGAATAAAAACAGATTTATTACATGTATAATCTTATGGAGAATGTTGACATCTCTTCTCCGTTCGGAAGTCACTCGGAAAACCTTGCACAATTTTTTAACGTTATCATCTGGGTCTGCTGCTATACAAAATCCCTTTAGGAATTACATTTTTGGCTGTGTATTGAAACACATCAGCTAGAGGGGGGCATTTGAAATTTTTTATACTTTTGAAGAACATCATTTGAACCTTGAATTTTCTAAAGATCAAGTAATTAAGCAAAATGTGAATCGCGAATATCTTGAGACAGAGTATAGTTATATTTTTGTCCCCTTGTTACCGTTTTTTTTTTTTTAATTTCATAACTTTCATCAATTTTATGTAATTTCTTATTTAATGATAATTAAATGTTTGCCATAATAGTGCACATTTAAAATGTGTGGCCCTCTTCCCTTCCTCCCTTTTTGCAGTGTGACATCCAACCACACATCCTTTTTGCAGTGTGACATCCAACCACACATGAAGGTTTGACCATTCAACTGCTTTCCTTTTCTCTCCTTTTTGTTTTATTTATTAAGACATACAAAATCTTGTTGCAGCCAATCTAATAAAAGTTAGATTTTTTATTCCGCCCTCTATATTTAACACCTTTGCCATAACCTTGAACTGATATGAAAATAAAGCATTGAAAGTGTGAAATATATATTGGAAAAATACAATATTATTATAAAATAATTGATTCTTTCAGGAAATTTTTCACAGTTATGTGAATATATTGGAAAGAGTGCAGAAGCCTTGGCAAAAAATGCTAATCATTTGGATAATGTTTTGGCAACCCTTGACATTCAACAGCACTCATTAGGAATACTTGGAATTTTGTGAGTATTGCAGTACTTTATTCTATACTTTTTGCAAAACAAATAAACTTATCATTAAGTATGATGATATTCTTTTGAATAATGTTGATTTATTTTTATAGATGTGTGAAGTACAACCTGCCAAATATACCCGACTTTGAAACACTTTTTCTACAGACACAAGAATTCATTAATGACTGCAATGGAGAACATGTTAGATATGCGACAGACAGCTGTAAGATTACTTGATTCTCACCAAATATGTTGACAATTTGTTTTATTAAATAGGGAATGCATAGAATACATACATAGTCTAGAATGCATATAGATTTATGACAATGCATTTTTTTTTTAAATTTCAACAGTTGCAGATTTGTGTCACAAGTTCACTCAAAATCTTGTGGAAAAGAAACAGGTAATATATAATTATTTATTTATCAATGAATATGATACATATGCTAAAATACAAGTATGTACATTGATTTAACAGAGTGGCTTGACTTATACCAAAAGAGAATATGTTTGTTTATTGTGATGCTCAGACTTGCAACAAATATTACCCATGCATAATTATTGCTTTTTGTTTTGAAATATTGGATTGATTATGGGCAGAGATATTAAAATTACTCTGATTTGATATTTCAGCCAATGAGAGGGATCACAATTTTGGTAAAAGCCATTAACAAGATACAGCTCTTTCCTGCCCAATTAACGTCCATACATGCTGACATGTGTCAAGTAAGAATAAAAATCATATTGCATTTAAAGAGATATTTGATGTACATATATAAAAGACTTCAGTATTTTACTTCATGTACTATAGATAGTACAGATACAGAGTGAATTGTGGGATACTCCAATGAACTAATTATCCATTACAGTTGTGTTTGTTATCAAAGAACATGAGACCAGCTCTCCAGTTTCTGGACCGGGATATCACAGATATCAGTAAAGAGGTAGGTGGAGAACTAGATATCTGTGTTACAGTCTGAACAGGAGTTTGCGTTTGCATACGTACTTTCTATAACTACCAGTAATACTCATGACTCCAATTTTACAATATGCTCCCATTAAAGGTTTGATATGTTGATATGCAACAAACAGAAGTATATATATTTAGGTAGAGACATTGGCATTAGAAACAGCAATTTCACCAGTGGCTGTGTGGAATACATTATTGGAGGATTATATAGTTTCCTACTGAACATTGTCACATACATTATTATAAGCTATTCATTTGGATAAACTGTGGGTTATCCCATGTTTGTTAAGCCAGTAAATTGTACCGGTATTTGAATATTAATAAACATAAAAAGTTTTTTGCGATGCCTGTTTAATACCAATATTACTGATACACTTATTACATTCAATTTTACTGTTAATGTTTTACAATCAGGGAGGACATTATGATGCCAAAGATTTTCTCCTATACTACTATTATGGAGGAATGATCTATACTGCTCTAAAAGACTATGAAAAGGCTCTTTATATGTTTGAAATTGTAAGTATACACATGTATAAATATTTAATTGTGGCTTGTGAACCTATTTACGAGTTGAACTTTGTTAATGAAGGCATTGAATGATTATGACTCCTTGTACAATTGTATGGTCTAATAAATGATTGAAGTCTTATGTCAGTTGTTCAATTGAATTTACTATCAATGGATACATTGATTATATTACAACAGGCAATAACTACTCCCAGTATGGCAGTCAGCCACATCATGCTAGAATCGTACAAGAAATTCATCCTAGTGGCCCTTATATTACATGGGAAGGTAAGAGGGAAGATTTTAGGCTGAAGTCAATTTGGATGTGAAAAAATCAGTAGTATGTGTAAGATGTGCACATTCAAACAAAAATAAGCACATAAAGAGCTTATTATAAATTAAAAACTTAGAAGATCGAACATGATTTTAGAAAAAAATGAATAATCCTCAAGACATATGGAAGCATTGGTACATGATTGTGTAGAGACAAGCTTGAGGAATTGATACAACATTGCTTTTACAGGTTCCAAATCTCCCAAAGTATGTTTCCCAAGTAGTTTCCCGATATATCAAGGTAGGTACAAAATATTAACCAGTTATTCTTTTATCAGAAAAGAGGTTAATACAGCACTGCATTGAATCAAGCTTTGTTCATTGATATTTGTAGACAGTAGTATTATAACAGTCAATTCTCTATCACAGAGTCCTGTCTTTTTTCAGCCTTTATGTCAAGCCTACCACGATCTGGCCCTGTCCTACGGCTCCAACACTCCCTCCGACCTACGGACCATCATCAACAAATATCAGGAGACGTTCACCAGGGTATGTGCAGCTGTGAATTATTATCATTCCATGGCATGAACAATTTTATTTTTGTTAAAGTGTACCTGTACTTGTACATCCAATTTGAAACTATGAGTGATGTAAGACATGTAGATTAAAACTGATCATGATAGATAATTAACATCCTCTTAAACTTCTGTTCATAGGACAACAATATGGGCTTGGTCAAACAATGTCTAACTTCGCTGTACAAGAAAAATATTCAGAGGTTAACGAAGGTAAGAACAAATTCCCATGTTTACATGCATGTCTACAATTTTAACAATTAATCAGAAATTAAAAATATAATTATATAAAAATTTGGGAGTTTGAATAAGAATCTATTTTTTGCGTCTGAATACTAGTATTAAACAAAGTCAAGAAGTACATGTTGTGTTTCTGAATTTAGTACCACTTTTTCAGTGGATTGTTTAACACACACGTTTTACAAGTTCTCTGAATTTATTCTGTAGACATTTTTGACACTGTCTTTGGCTGACATGGCTAATCGAGTTCAGTTATCAAGTCCTAAAGAAGCAGAGAAATATGTTTTACACATGGTGGGTACCTACAAAAATCAGTAGAATCATCAAAATTTGTGATGAATCTATTTTCATGGGTTTCACAGGTATACGTCTACCTTTCAGATTGAAGATGGTGAAATTTTTGCAACAATAAATCAAAAAGATGGCATGGTCAGTTTCCATGACAACCCAGAACAATATAAAAGTGCTGCCATGTTGCTACAGCTTGATCAAGAGGTGAGATGTCAAGATATTGGCTTACTATTCTTATTGTATACAATAAAACAAACACTATCAAAACACATTCTCAACATGTGCAAACCTCATTTAGATTGTATATTTTAGAATATTAGAGTGACTTGATAGGTCTGTTTTGTCAGGTGCTAAGAATTAACTTTATTTTACTAAATTTTGTACATTAAAATACATATCCCTATCATAATTCTTTTACTTAATCGTACGTTTCGTAGGATTGTACACCATGTACAAGGTACCACTCATTTCACTTAATGAGTCAGTGGGTCATATACACAAAATTTCATTAACCAGTTTTAAAATGAAACTTATATTTCTTGCAGAGGATAGTTTTACACTGTGTCAGCAAGCATCAGAAATACAATGAAAATCTTGGATTTTCATGAGAGTATATTGGAGTTAATTTCCAATTAACATTTATTTGTTGTATCGTTATATCCCATAGAACTTTTTAAATTGCAAAAAATAAATGACACCACTTGAAAAAAAATACATTTTGACCCCCATTTCTCCCAAATTTTATGACAAATTTAAAAAAAACTCCCGAATGTACATTATGTACGTTTACATTTGCTCAGACAGCTGTCGGATTTCATCATTTACAATTTGTATTTTTTTTTTCAAGGAATTTAAAATTGCATGATTCTTGCAGCATTTACATGAACATGTATTACCACATGAAGTTTCTGTTCATTTGTAGATGCAGAAAGCTATTCAGGTAGAAGAAAAACTAAGGGAAATGGACAGAGAAATTGCTGTCAATCCACAGTTTGTACAAAAGGTATACCTATAAATGTACAAAAGACTTGTTTTATGATTCTGTAAAACACTGATTTTTTTTCATAGTTTTGTGAAACAATCAATTTATAATTTTCATTCATCAAATTTTTGTGCTAGACAGCAATAGATGATCAAGTCCCAGAAAAAAAAATCAAAAAATAAATAGTGATAGTTGTTTTTGTAAATTCTGTTGCAGAGTTCAGGATCACATGAAGATGACCTTCCAGGAAGTTCAATAAAAGGGCAAGGCTACTGATAAACTGTTCACACTTAATATTGTGCTATTTTACTCTGTTATTGTATAAAGTGCTCTATATGATCATGATCTTATAAAACAATTAAAATTTGATTTGTTTTCTCTTTTTGTCATAGATATGATGAAAATTTTATCTTTCATGTTTGTTTTTCACCAAGTTAGCTGGATGATTAAGATTAAGCTAACTATATAACATGTTAATATGGCTGTTCCATGTATGTTTCATATCCCTGACTAAGAGCGCAAATAATGGCTTTATAGTGGCTAACGTGCAGAATTCAATTTGTCTGCATGCTTGGTGTGTCATAGGACTGACGACATCCAAAAATAAGCATTCAATGCTTAAGATTTGTCCCAAATATTCTACACCAAATTCAATATCAATATACGTAAAAAGAAAAATAAATAAAAACCACACATTTGAAAAAAGACTGACATTTTATTGCAACTTGAAAGAAAGTCCATGCTTAAAATGAGAAAATGAGCTATCATAGTTTTGATTAATCATTCTTTAAAAAAAAACCCTGAAAAGTCATATGCACATGTATTAATACAATTATTACATGTTAACGGTAATCCTCTGGTCACAATTACTGATGGAGTAGCCAGCTCAAACCTCATCAACAAACACTGGTAAACATTCCAGTAATCACCTAATGAGCAGCAAAAACTTGGACCAATAAATGAAGTCCAGAAGTACTAAATAATGCCTAAAATGTACATGGTTTATTTTTTAAATTCATATCAAGAATTTAGATATTCCTTTCTAAAGTCTTCAAAGTCCTTGTCACTGAATATAGACTGTTCTTTTGGTTTTTCTTCTATTTTCTTCTGATTTCTTGATAATTTCCCTTTGTTGTACTCCAAAATCTAAAATTGATTGGTACATGTATTAGGTTTTTTTTTATTTAAATTTTCACATTATTCAACAATTTCAAGACATGTCTGGCCAAAATAAATTAAGTCTTTTAATATACGTTTGGAAAATTAATTCGTTCATCAAATGGCAAATTCATAACACTAAAATTTTCCATTATTATCCTGAAAAACAAAAAGAAATTATATCATAACTCATAGAAAGAATGCACATAAAACATTCCTATTTTACAATCTGTTTGACTTACAGTATTGACTGTCTTGGCATCAGGTTTACCTCCAACATTGGAAATCAGGTTAAGATAATACAGGGAGTCTTCAGTAAGATCCACAGATTTGTTTCTATTATAAGTTTCTACAACATAAAATTATCACAAAATACAAATAAGGGACATACATGTGCAAACACCAAAGACTACATATGAAATACAATAAGAGCTTCACATCTTTACAATACACGATTGTTCATAATGGAGGCCAAGTTATCAACAAACCCATTATATTTACCATTCCTTGAAATTTTAGATATGGTTTGTCTAGCTATAAACTACTCGTATCATTTAGCAAAGAAGAAAAATATATAACTTTTTAATTTGAGTATTTTCCAAAATCTTTTTAAAGCATTATTCTTGTCATGGATATCAAATTTAGTCTAAAAATGGCCACAACCCTCTAGCCTTCTTAAAAAGATAGGTACATCATTAGGCGCTAGACACATTTCCCAAAATAAAAATTAAACAGTTTGGTTATTAATTATTACCTAGGGCTGACTCCTTGGATAGGCTTGACTTGGGTTTCCCGACATGGTCTGCTGTCCGCTTTCTCCGCTTCCTGATCCCCCTCTTAGAGGAGACCTCTACAGCTTTACTCCTTCTCCCCTTTGATTTGTCTGACATGGAGAAACAACATTCATATGTATCTGACACACACACTTTATCATGGAATTTAAAGTTAAGATATGATTCGATGATTTTTAAATTAGAAACCTTAACAGATTCTCATTACATTCAGGCATGCGCATTGTTTCATACAAAATGATGGTTTCCTATTCAACTTTTCATTCACCGTGATTTAGATTACGACCAGAATAAGAATTGACGTTGCCCATTTTTTTTAAATGGGGCTGGGGTGGGGTGGGGTGGTAGAGTGTTAAAAAAACCGTGAGATGTCATTATTCCTGGATAGTGACTGATTTGTTTAAAAAGTATCTAACAATTAGTCTAATGCCCATGGGTGAATGAGCGGTTAGCAGTTGTGTGAAGTCATTACCTTTTCCTTTTGGTTGATCTTCCTCAAAAAGTTGTAGGCTCTTCCTTAATATGGAAGAAGACATAGCTTTCTAGAAAATAAATAGAATATTGTTTACAGACACTCACTCACACTAACACTGTCATAACCAAAGTCAAGCTAGCCAGCACTAACTCCAACGCACTAACAAAAATTTCATAAAAATTATCGGGTGATACTAAAACAAGTCCCCCGGAGAAAACAAGTCCCACGTAAGTCCCACATAAGTCCCACGGCAAATGCAGCTATATATCGATATAATTATGATTGATTATGATTAAATGTGATGAAATAATCATAATTAACACAACAAAATATTTTTATAAGCTTTTATTACGGATTTATCGACGAAAAATCAAAGATGTTGGTAAAGGTAGATAACTCGTACGTAGAATTCATACGGCAGCAGAAGAAATCTGTACACCCGCCATTAATTGATGGATAATTCAAATTTTCTTTCACAAAATAAAATCTAATAGCAATAAAAAAAATGACTTTATATTCATTAAATAACACAAACTAAGTAAAAGTTGGGTAAGTAGAGAACTCCTACGCAGAATGCATTCGCCGCCGAGAAAAGAGCACACCTGCCGCTTACCTGATGGGCGATCTTAATGTTTTACTTTTATTTTCTAACTTAAAAAATGAACATATTAATATTGATAAAAAAAAATACCACATTTATTAATTAACACTCACTAAATTAGTAAAAATCATGAAAGTAAAAAAAAAATTACGCAGAATCCATAATCTAAACAACTAATTGCTATTTTTTTATTGTATTTATTTATTTATTTATTTTTTGTATGTTAGTCTTTTATTTCATTGTACTAAAAAATGCATAGATAAAATTATTAATTTCTTTACGCAAATTTAGAAAAAAAAAAAGCGCGAATGACTTAAAAATAAAGGGAAATCTCTAACACAGAATTCGTACGACTGTGGATTTAAAATGTACGCCTGCCATTTATAGTTATGTCATTTTATTTGTAAAATATTTCAGATGGCTGTAAAGTTAACATTTTGCCTTATGATTATGTTCAGAAGAGAAGTTTACTTATTGCTGTGATTAATTTATTATATTACATGAAGTTGGGTGATACGAGTTTTATATAGTCCGTATATCACTCCTTTTAAGTTTGACCCAGTTCTGTTCTCTCTAAGAACTGTCATGTTGTAAATTTTGAATTTACTGGGTGGGTGTAAATACAAAATTTCCGACATGTGTAAATTTTGTATTTAAACCCACCCAGTAAATTCATGCGTTCATTCAGGGTATTTTTTGGGGGGTGGGGGGGGGGGGGGTATTCAGGTTTGTCGGGGGAGGGGGTCGAGGCATATTTTTGGTCACTTTACGATGAAAATTTACGAAATTTGATTTTTTTTTCCCGGGGGGGGGGGGGGGGTCCACCCTATTTTCCGAATCCAATCTAGATCAGCTCATGAAAAGTCTGTTAGTGGTAAAAATCTTCCTAAAAGTAAAAGAAAAAATCTTGCATCTACTCCAAAAAAAAAAAAAAAGAAAAGAAAAAAGAATGATGACTGAAATAAATACCTGTATTTGATGGAAGTTCATGAGTTATACTAACATATAGATGTATTGTTATTAAATTGTTATTGTCAGCAAGAACATGCATTCTAGTCTACGGCAGCTTACCGTTCACAAGACTGTTCCACGATCTTTGGGTCTAAAGACCAACTCTGTTTTAAATGTTTTTTTCTACATAATGAATGAAAAATCGTGTTTCAAAAATAGAAACCAGCAGAGATCGTCATATTTTTCGAAACCCTTACGATAAAAGAGAAGGCTTTAAAAACAAGTATAAATATATAGTTGTTTGCTTGTCAATTTTCAGGAAGGAATCAAGCTGTTTTCTCGAAATTTCCATTATATTCCCCCAATTTATTCGGAAACCTATGGAAATCTATACATATCTTAAAAGTAACTTTCTACTGAAATAAATGTTTTCGACTTCTTATTTTATCGAATTATTCATAATAACAGCTAGAATCACACAATCGTATATGTATACAAGTATGTACTTGTATATTTATAAACATGCATTTCTTTCTCTCTTTCTTTGTCTTCCCTCCTTCTTTCACTTCATCTCTTTCTCTGTCTTCTCCATCCATCTCTCTTTCTTTCTTTCTTTCTTTCTTTCTTTCTTTCTTTCTTTCTTTCTTTCTTTCTTTCTTTCTTTCTTTCTTTCTTTCTTTCTTTCTTTCTTTCTTTCTTTCTTTCTTTCTTTCTTCAATAACGGAAAAACCATACAAACATCGAGAGAGAAAAATACTTATATATATACATATATGTAGTTGAACCTGCGTTTAACTGTTCTAGTACATGTATATTTTCAATACAATTAAAATACATGTATAGAGAAAACTATCAAGCAAACGGGATTGAATGTGTAGGAAAATAAATAAATAGCTATAGGACATGCACAAAAAATCTGTGCCAAAATATCAATCATTTTCAAACTGATAGACATATTTTAATATTTTTGTAGCGAGTCGGTAAGAGTTCCACTGCAACATTCACATTCTAAATGTTCGAAAAGCAAAATGTCATTCCGACAATTTTAATGAATCACACTGAACAGAATGAATCGAAGGTCGAGAAATGTTTTACATTTGATAAAAACAGGGACGTATATACGCCCCTGATAAAAAGAAAGTCAAGAATAATGCATGGCTGCATTACCAAATATTATTGATTTTTTAATGTATATACATTTATTTATTGACATGTGTAAATGTTTTTCATACAACAAACAATTATCACTTCACTTTCCCTCAAACGGTTACACGCAGAGTTTTGTATAAAAAAAAGAAAAGAAAAAAAAGAAGAAGCGGGACCATTGTCACAATCTGAACACAAACACGTTGATTAATGTATTTTTTTTATCTCTATAAATCATGTACTAATTACAAAATAACTTGCTCATTATTTCCTTTACTACTTTACTATAATATTTGGGGCTAGTGGAAGGGGGGGGGGGGGGCGGGCTACATGTCCAAAGATGATTGGTGATCGTTGGCTCTACCTATACACGTGTATATATACACGTGTTAGTTTCTTGTATATTCTGTGTGAATTGAACGGTTTTTTTGTCGCTTAAGAAACAATAGACCTTTACCTACCTGTATATTGGGAGACGACCGTGAAGCACAACGTGTACACAGCCCCCACACCATCTCTCTCTCTCTCTCTCTCTCTCTCTCTCTCTCTCTCTCTCAAATGTAGATCTACGAAACACAAAAAAGTTATGTTTCAAAATTCTATGCAGTCCACTTTTATTATTCCCGTTGATAGAGCAAGGTCGCTACATGCAACAGAATTATCAGAGTTTCTGACACCCAATTAAAACTGATATGTAATCTTTATGTGATCTATATGAAATTGAAGACGAATAACACTCAATCTTTATATATATCATGTACACTTACACTGAACACTTAATCAAAAAATATTATAAGCCATCAGTGTTTTAACTAGTCAAACTTAAGTATAATTTCTATAGTACATTCATAACCATAAACATTTAAACGTGTGTTACTATCTTCGAGAAGCTTATAAAATACAGAAAAACAAAATTGTTTTTGTAAAGGAAAGTATAATTCACTATTATTTACTAAACAGACCAGACATATATTAACCAAGAAGATTGCCATGTCATTGAGTTGAATCATTTTACAACGTTAAACATTGAACCGGGTGCTTTTTTTTTCCTCCATTGAAAATTGAAACCAAAATATTCCCGGTTACATTCGTTACACTGATATCATGCAATGTAAAATTTTGCTACAGTCTTATGAATGACGTATGTAATGTTTGTTTTTAGAAACAAAATCAGGACTTGAAGATTTACATATAGTTTAGTGAACTAGGCAGTGAAAGTCTTAGATCTAGAAATGAAAAAGAACAGGCTAACGTACTTGTGTAAGCATTCCAGATTTTATAATTATTTGTTCTCCAAAATTCATAATTTTAGTAAATTTATATGGAGAAAGAATATACGTTTAAAGCAAAGTGCACGCACATTTTCGTATATACACAATCAGTTCTGTACAATGTTAGTAACTGTTTACATCTTGAAAAACTTGGAGAAGATGTAAGAAATTTTCTTTGGCTTTGTAGATGATTTTCGATCACATACTTTTCATGAGCTGAATCTAGATGGGATTCGGGGGTGGGGAGTTGGAGTTCCGCCCCCGTGGAACAAATCAAATTTCTTAAATTTCCTCGATCCCCTCCCTTAACAAACCTGAATATACCCCTCAAAAATATTCTGGATAAACGGATGGTTTTTATTACGTTTTAATATTAATAATAATCATGTATACGAGGGTTATTAGAAAAGTTCGCGGACAAGTTGACTTGTGAGCGGACTATTTACATAATACTATCGAAACTTTTCAGATTTAACTTTTATTTTCTAAGAAATATGAAACGTTTTGTTTGTTTTAAATGCACCATAAAAAATATACAGCTTAATTATTTGATGAATATGCTTCACGGAGCATGTCAGTTTTTTTTTTTTTAATTTTTTATATTTTGTACGCATTTTTCCTTATTAAGAAAATGTACCGTTGAAGTGCATAAAAATATTTTTAAACGATATTTCATATGACATCACAATAACTTATGAGGGTCAATTTATGAAAGTTTTAAGTTGAAGAATTTCTGACCGTTTTATCGCCGAAATTGGACGAACAACGCTTGAAAAATGAGTCAAAAACTTTGACGTCTGTTATATTTATGGACATCTTGGAGCACCGGGCCGTCATTTAATTTTGTATGCACGCAGGAAAATCTCCGATGGAGACCAAAGGGTTCTTATATGAATGCTACTATTTTTTTTTTTATAGGAAAAACGTTTACAACTTGAGCCACAGAGGTTTAAAGATGGAAAAACTGGGTTTTTTTAGCCCTTGCAGCACCCCCCCCCCCCCCTACAGCCGGGATCTTGCACTTATAGATTTCGATTATTTACCTCATCTGAAGTCGAAACTGTGTAGACAGAAATTTTTGGACCTAAATGATCTACGATATGCCACAAAAGGCATTATACAAATGCTTGACAAATAATGGTATGAACGTGCATCTTATAAATCGGTTAAATGTCTTAAAAAGTGTGTGGAACTGAAAGGTGTTTACTTTGAAAAAGAGTAACATGTTTGACTTTCAGTTGTTTGACGTCACCTGACTTCGTGGAAATATGAAATGTTGCTCCGTAAATCTAATTCACGCAAAGTAAAAATCGCCGTATCTTTTGGGGAAAAAAATTAAATTCACATGATTTTTTGCATACTTATTTTCAAATGGTAGTCATTTAATAAAAATACGCCATCCTACAAAGTTCACAGTAATTTTGCCGTAAATCACTGTCCGCGAAGTTTTCTAACAACCCTCGTACGTACAGTTGATTAAAAAAAAAAACTAAGGTAATGAAAAAATCATAATTATCCTTAATATAGGTAGGTATTCGACAAGGGTAATTTAAGCGTACACATGTACATTCCTTCGGGCTTGTGTGTTTCGTATAGACTAGTTCTTAAATCTTTCACTGTATTATAATTTATCATAAAAGCCTCAGTGAAGGCATAATAAAATTTTTTTATTAATATGATCATTTTTAAGTTAGAAAATATAAAACATTAAAATAACCCATCAGGTAAGCGGCAGGAGTGCTCTTTTCTCGGCGGGCGAATGCATTCTGCGTATGAGTTGTCTACTTACCTGATTTTTACTTAGTTTGTGTTAATTAATGAATATAAAGTCAACTTTTTACTGCTATTAGATTTTATTTTGTTGGAGAAAATTAAAATTATCCATCAATTAAACGGCGGGCATATAGATTTCTTCTGCTACCGTATGAATTCTACGTACGAGTTATCTAACTTTACCAACATCTCTGATTTTTCGTCGATAAATCCGTAATAAAAGCTTATAAAAATATTTTGTTGTGTGAATTATAATTATTTTATCACATTTAATCATAATCAATCATATTTATATCGATATATAGCTGCATTTGCCGTGGGACTTACGTGGGACTTGTTTTCCCCGTGGGACTTGTTTTAGTATCAGCGAAAATTATCGGCTATTTTCAAGCGTTTTCCGATCCCGATGTAAAACAACTGAAATTAACAAATCGCCCTGCGCCCAAACTAGGACTTGTGCTCATTAGGTGAGCCCGGATTCCTTGGGGGAGGGGTATTCCCTCGAGGATTCCGGTGCCAAATCAGGCACTAGTTACACCGTTTCTTGGCGCCAGTGCGCTGTGTACACCTTAAGTGAACAAATTATTCCTCTTATGTAGGGAATTAAACAAGGCGCCCTGCGCCCAAACTAGGACTTGTGCTCATTAGGTGAGCCCGGATTCCTTGGGGGAGGTGTTTTCCCTCGAGGATTCCGGTGCCAAATCAGGCACTAGTTACACCGTTTCTTGGCGCCAGTGCGCTGAGTAGACCTTAAGTGAACAAATTATTCCTCTTATGTAGGGATCTAAACAAGGCGCCCTGCGCCCAAACTAGGACTTGTGCTCATTAGGTGAGCCCGGATTCCTTGGGGGAGGTGTTTTCCCTCGAGGATTCCGGTGCCAAATCAGGCACTAGTTACATCGTTTCTTGGCGCTAGTGCGCTGAGTAGACCTTAAGTGAACAAATTATTCCTCTTATGTAGGGATCTAAACAAGGCGCTCTGCGCCCAAACTAGGACTTGTGCTCATTAGGTGAGCCCAGATTCCTCAGGGTAGGGGTAGTTTCTCGAGGATTCTGATGCCAAATCAAGCACTAGTTACGCCGTTTCTTGGCGCCAGTGCGCTGAGTAGACCATAAGTAAACAAATTATATCCGTTATGTAGGGATCTAAACTGGGCACCCTGCGCCCAAACTAGGACTTGTGCTCATTAGGTGAGCCCGGATTCCTCAGGGGACAAGTGTTTCTCTGTAGGATTCCGGAACCAAATTAGATTCTAGTGACACCGATTCCTGGCGCCAATGCTGTTGTGTAGGGATCTAAGATCTAAACGAGGCGCCCTGCGCCTAAACAAGGACTTGTGCTCATTAGATTTTTATTATATCCAATGAAAAAATCCAAACATCCAAACATCTAACAGGATCATTGGTTACATCGATATCGCTACATTATATATATATATATATATATATATATATATATATATATATATATATATATATATATATATATATATATATATATATATATATATATATATATTCCGGAATCCTCTAGGGGGAACACCCCTCCCCCGAGGAATCCGGTCTCTCTCTCTCTTTCTCTCTCTCTCTCTCTCTCTCTCTCTCTCTCTCTCTCTCTCTCGTTTTGTTGATATGTATACTGTTGATAGAACTCTTCAGCAGTCTTTATTGCAACTTTTAAGGACGTTGTCACCAGAAATGCTAGAAATGTCAATCACACAAAAGACCTAAAATGTTTATTTATTTTATTTGTGACCCATGTCATATACCATGGTTTGAAAATGTAGGGCTCAAAACAGAAATGATATTTTTCCTGAAATTTTTGCTTAAGAAGATGGGTGGATAAGGCGTGTAAAATGCCCATACACGATTGGACAAGCTACTGAAAAATTAAAATTAAAATATCAATAAATCTTACATTAAAAAAACCCTATTTAAAACAATGTATATTTAACATATCATTTATTTGTAACCTATAAATATGTTCAATACTTGGAATATTTTAACTCAAACCGGCGTATACGTATCAAAACATGCAAGTAGTGTCATTTTTTTAGAATTTTAAGGCATTTTCTTTATTGGAGTGGGTCTGTGTTCCATATTTTTCTCATAATCTAAATTAGGTCTAATGGAAAACAAACCGATTTTATTCAACAAAAATGTGGAGAGACGACCCACCATACATTGGTGTCCCAACAATGAACGTTTTGAAAAAATAATACAAGTCCGTAAATTCATGGCCAAAGTCACTCCTAGTATTAAATCAGCGTACCTTATTGTGTCTGAAATGGCTCAGCGGTTAGAGCACCTGACATAAACTAACCTTAGATATCTAGGTTTTTTATGTTCTGGGTTCGATATCGATGCCACCAAAATTTAAGACAATATTTTTTTTCTTATCGTTTGTTGAATATTTTAAAAACTAAATATAGTTAGAAATTGTACTTTTGAAAAATTGTATTATAATATATTTGAATGGATTTAATTGGGAAAAAATAAATTCAAAATGTATTTCACGACTGAACCGAATGGGCATTTGCGCTATCTTATCCCACCATCTTCAAATTTGGCATGATAATTGATTATTTGAAGAAATCAAACAAATATCTATAGTTTGAACTATTATTATCCCCTCCCGCAACTTGTTACGAAGGGGATATATCATCGGTGCTGCGCGCGTGTGTGTGTGTACGTATGTGTTTGTGTGTGTCCATCCATCTTTTTTAGCAAAATTCATAAAAAACCTTCGCATGCATGTTTATCAAACTTCTTACGCTTCATAAGCATGTTTAAAGGACAAACCATATTTTATTTTAAGGAATTCTGTTCTTTATTTTTTAAATATCGTTAAAATTATAACACTTAGAAATTTTATGTACGACCTCCGGTTCGTGATAGTAAACATTTCAAATCAACAACTTGATATTTGTTGGACGTAAGCCTTGTAAAGACAAGAAGCAAACGTTTTTGAGAAATGGGAAGTTGGAAGGATGTCCAAAGTGAAAAACTGAAGCAGGCAGGAGATCAAGTTCTTCCTAATTAAGTAAAAACAAGCAGCCGACTAAGCCGAATTTGGGGCTATATTTAACGAATTACTTAGAGAATAACAGGTTTATAATTCATCAGAGACTTTGATGAATATCGTCAACATGATAAATCGGAAAGAATCTGGGGGAATAAGCCGTTGCAAATGCCAACGACCTTCTCATACCTCTAATAAGAAATAATAAACGTACGAGTTAACTGGGCATTTAAACGGTGGACAGTATTGTCCAAATGAAAATGTCCAAAAAGGCGTAACTGTGCTTAAATTTTATAGTATTTACATATAGTTTAAACTGGCAAATTTGAAATGAAAGTTTAAATACAAAAATGTTGATTACTTTCTAAAAATATTTCATTTACTAATTTACCTCAGTCATCATATACAACCCCTAACGCAGGGGAGTCGACAAAGAGTATGGGGGAGTTGATTCCACCATTTGTAGTAGTCGATTTTTTCCGCTTCGGAAACAGGAGGAATTTAGGTAACACCTTTTGTAGGTATTTAAAACAAGTTTTTCCAAAAAAAAAATGAGTGGCGTCGGAATCAAATTGAAAGGGGGGCTAGACTTGTACAATATATTGACAAGCAAAAAAAGGCCTTTGGAATGTATAAATTTGCAAAAAAAGTTAGCGCCCCCCCCCCCCCCTCACCCCGGTTCCGACGCCTATGATATATACCACATGGAAGACAGCGGTAGTCAAACCATTAACGTATAACAAGGGGACTTGTTATTCGTCACTGGTCACTGGTCATACTTTGTGTTGGTCATTGGTCCGAGTGGTGTATGTGTCTTCTGGTACAACTACTATGGGCAGCGGAAAGGGCAAAAAATACATTTTTACAAAATCAACGATAAACTAAATTCAGCAATCTAAAATAATATTATCAATGACCATAAGTGCAAAACCAAAAGTCTTCTTTGCAAAATAAATGTACATAAAATCAACCAAAGATATTTAAATACAAATCAAACACAAAAAGTAAAACCAACAGACATAAATGTAAAACGAACATACATCAACATGAAACAAGCGGACGCACAAATGAACGCCAGGTGGCGTTTTTTCGGAAGCAATATGCGTAATCGATTATTGGAATCCGGGATGGCTCGCACCTATTCTGTTTCGTCATGAGATGTTTCCCACCTCGATGTTTCGCACCTGCCTTGGAGCAAAACATATAACTGTATTATAATGTAATGTAATGGAGTGTTGATGTAAATAGAAATGTATATATAGTTAGCATATATCTATTTTGGGGGATCTTTTTTATCAAAATTACATAAATTACCGGTATCTGCTTGAACTGTACATTACCCAACTGCATCCACTCTTTAACTACGATTTTTACCAGTCTTATTTTTATAGCAAAAGTAGGGTTAAATATTATTTCCATTCCCATACATTTATTATGATTTATTTAAAATTATGAATAATATTTTAATGACCTGTTTATACTCGTACATTTGTTCCAAATTTCATATTCGGATGAAAACATATGCATAATCAATTATTATACAGTCTTATATAAAAAAAAAGTCATTTAATTGTTACCCATAAACATGATGATATACAAAATTCTGAAGAAAAAAACATTTTTAAAATGCTACAAGACACATGTACATTGTGAATTAAAATTAAGTGCATGTATCAGAATACTTCAAGCTTATCGACATGAATACTGACATACCTTAAATTTTCTTCAAACTACTTGTACAGGCATTGCATAAGACTGTAGGGAAATAAATCAAACTTCGTTATAGAAAACATTGTATGCATTAATTAATGCATATTTTGATGATAACAATTTAAACAATATGTTTATTTTATGACTTTCCGTTTCCGTCAGGCTAAGGCACATCTATATAGATCATTATAGCAAACCAATTTTTCACGCCTCTATTCACGTAAAATTGGACGAGTGCACTTATGGGCCCCGGTGAAAAGTGAAAAAATGAAGAATCAAATTAAGCATATTTTTTTCCTTAACATTATCTATTGATATCTATTCCATAAGAATTAACAAGTTTTAGCGCAGAAATTATTGTTTATGAAAAGCACGAAGCTTTAAAACATAGTAGGGGTCAGCAGACATTCGTGATTTTGTATAGTAAATCGAGGACAGGCATTCATTTTAAAGCCTTTGTTTACTGTCAGCCTAACCGAGTACAAACTTGTAAAAAAGACAATATACGCATTATACATTTAGTAAACTCCTGTGAAAGTAAGAAGTTTGTACTCGGTTAGGCTGGTATCTAAAAAATGAAAAACGTATGAAAATTTCAAGGTTTTTCCTATACTTAATTCTCTGACCTAATTTATGGGCGGCGCCATATTACGATCACGTGATTTACCGCCATTACGGTGCTGACAACGGTAAACAAGTGTCATATTTACTACGTCGACTTTGTCTCGTTTTGTGTGTGGAACATCATTGTGATGGATAAAAAGAATTGTAAATATATATTTAAACCTCATTTAATTCACGTTCTGTTTGTTTTTGGTCTTTCTGTGTTTGTAATTTTGTTTATTACACAGTAAAACTTGGATCCGTACCCGCCCACCTCGCACATTTAACGTAAATGTTTATTTTATTTACATCCCTCAATTCTCTGACTTGAATGAAAGTTACGCATTGAGTCGAGAATTTGAGTATATAATTGGATGGTTTATACAAACAATCAAATCCCGTAATGTGAAGTGTGATAATCTGAAGAGAATGCTGGTGGATCTCCAATTTCTTATGCAGTTCAAAATTTTTGCATGCATTAAAATTTTGTTATCAATGTTTTTGTATTTTTTCAACCAGCAACTCCTCATAATAAGTTGCTTTTAATTGTTAGTTTTCCTTTCGCCAAAAAGTTATGCATAATGAACAAAATTGAAATAAATAACAATATTTAAAAATTGCAGATCCACCAAATGAATCTGACCCAGGTTGGAAAACAAATGATCTGAAAAGCTGGCCTCATATTTTATATGAAGATTTAGTAGACTACTTGATATTTTCAAAAGCTTATGATGGTAAAGAAATGAAGTCATTTAGATCTCTTTGGGGACAAAATTATGTCAACTCCAGGTGGCTAGGAGATATTCAAAGTATAAATGTTGGACAAAATGTTTTCCTGAAAGCAAAAGTATCTCCATCCCAGCCTGGAGTCGGACGTGCAGATTATCATGCATGGATTTTAATTGCATCCGATGGAGAAGATAGCTACAAGATTGAGAATGCTAGTTGCACATGCCCAGCAGGTTTAGGAAGAGGATGCAGCCATATTTCAGCCATTGGATATGCTGTTGTCATGGCATGGAATCAAGGATTCGCAGGAAAATCTGTTACAGATTTCCCAGTGTCTTGGGGCAAGGGAGCAACATCCTCTGCAGTTGACCATCAGGCGGAGCTCAAAGAAATTGATTTTTCACGGCCAAATAAAAACAAACCAATAAATACAGATAACATTATTGTGAGATGTAAACCTCAAAAAGAATTTAGATTTAAGAAATTAGAATCACACAATGAATTGGTTGAGTTTTCACATTCATCATGCCTTTCAAAAATTTTTCAGTGCAAGGGCACAATTATAAATAAGATTTTGTTATCTGAGCCCTGTCAGTTAAGCACATCTGCAGGAAAAACAAGTAACCCAAAAGATGTGCATCATGGGAATCATGAGCTTGATTATTCAAATCCAATCAATATTGCTGATATTCAGTGTCAGCCTTGTAGAGATTTTTATAGAAAATATGTTCATCTGTCTGAAAACAAAATTGATGAAGTCTGTCTCAATACTACGGAACAAAATTCTGACTTGTGGTTTGATAGTCGCAAGGTTAGAATTCCAGCATCTGTGGCTAACAAAGTACCAAAAACAAGCAAAGCAAATCCACAAAATTTTGTTACAAACCATTTATATCCTAGATTCAAGGGCAACAATGCAACACAACATGGAAAAGTATCAGAACCAATAGCCAAAGAAATCTTTGAAAAGAAATTTGATTTGGAAGTTAAAAATTGTGGTACTGTTATAAATAAAGATGAACCTTTTCTGTCTGCAAGTCCTGATGGCACAATTGATGATGATATGCTTTTAGAAATAAAATGTCCAGTAAAATCAATTGATGAACTTTTAAACAACAAAAGTTATGACATTTGTAAAGAAAATGATACTATCACTGTTAATAAGTCAGGCAGAAATGGATATTATACACAAATACAAATGCAACTTTTCTGTACAAGAAAATCAATGTGCAAATATTTTACATGGTTTGCAAAAAATGGGGATTCAGTGTGCATTGATGTACAATATAACGAAACTTTTGTTTCCAATATTTTACCAAGAATCAGAGCATTTTATTTCAATCATCTACTTGTTAGAATTGTTGATGATTTTTCACAAGGCAGATTTGTTTTCAGTGAGAAGTATGAAAAATTGTGTTCAACTTTGTGAAAACAAAAATAAACAGTCTTTACACTTGTACATAATTTCTTGTTATCTTCAGAAAAGAGCAATGAAGTAGCAAAAAAGTACAATGTAAAAATTCTACACTATGCATGAGCACCTCTAATCTTTAATAAGCTGAGGTCTCAAATTACAAAGAGCACCCACTACCTTCACTACTTTGTTCATTTTTTTGACTGACTTTATTGAGATAATGCTGTTCAAAATTCTGTAAGATTTCATTCTACGAATTGCCCTTTCAACATGAATGCGCACTGATGCTATTCTACGCGATTGGATAACTTCTTTTTCACTAAGCTGCTTTCTACCTCGTAAAAATGAAGGAATGTTAAGCCCAACATGTAAACTGAATAGTTCTTCACCTATTGTGAATCCCCTGTCAGCCATAACTTCATCATTTGGATTCAAATAGTTGTAAAACCCTGATTTTTTAGTGATAAATCTATCACTTGCTCTGCCCCCATAACACTTTGACAAAAACATGATGTAACCATTTGGTGCAATACAAACAAGAAATTTTAATGTGTTGTGCGACTTGTAACTGCTGTAAGTTGCAGTCCTGGCTTTCAGGGACAATGGCCTCTGAAGGTACACTTCTGTACAATCTATGATACATGTAGTTTTAGGATATGTGTTCCTAAAAGAAGTTGGTAGAGATCTTTGAATTGTGTCCTTTGGCAACCACATTATCAAATCTTTCAACTGAACAGCTAGGATATTTATCCATGAATTAAAAATTCTACTAGCAAGCTGATGGGAAATTCCGAATCTTTTCCCCAAGTCTTGGAACTGTAACCCTAAACGTAATCTAACTAACGTTAACAAAACTTGTTCATCGATGGACAATAAATAAGGTAATTCATTGCCATGTACCCTCATTATATCTACTAAAGTAGAGTATACTGTCAGTGACAACCCTGTATAAAACACTGAATCTTTCTCTGTCAAAATTTTGAAAGATGAAAGTTCACGTGTTGTTTGAGTACCTACAGTATTAGATGTTAATTGTAGACAATATAAGTGGTCATGCAATGAATCAATTGTTTGAGTTGTTGCATCTGATTTTGGTCGATAGGTAACACAAGACACCCCACACTGATGAACAATAACAGGTGGTGTCTGGGTAGAAGCTGTTGCTGCTGAGGGAGTATTGATTTCCATGTCTGTGGCTTCTGCTGCTGCTTCATCTCCTCCTATGCATATAAGGCCACTTTCTTCATCCTGCTCCTGCTGATCCTCCTGATTAGACACGTCCCTTACCAGTTTTCTCCTACCTTGCTTTATCTATTTAAAAATCATACATAGTAATATATCATACATATCTGAACACATATTGTGTTTTTACATACCCGAGGATGATCCTGCATCCATAGTTAACTTCAATCATGTCCCACACAGTCATTGTACCCGCCAGCAGGCAATCACTGGTGAAAGTATGACCACTCAAAATAGCTTCATGTAAGTTCAAACTGCTATTTAATTTGACAGTTTGAAAATACTAAACTATTCTAATAATAGTCATAGTAATATGTGAATCACATTAACTGCAAGTATCTCATTCTGAAAGTAGATTAAACAAAATTCAAACTAAAATGTATGACAAACATGTAATTTTTTGCACCCTAACCTCTTTGTGATATCCCATATGTAATTGTGGGTCAGGGTTCAGTTTGGTTGGACACCCATCAAGGAAATGAATTGAACAGACCTGTTAGCATTAAAAGATAAAATTATAATTAACCCTGATGAAAACTGTAAAGATGCACAGTCATATATCATATTTATACATAAACATGTATGTTAATGAATACCTTATACGTCTACATATATAATAAAAGAACACATGTGGTATTTATACATGTGTATACATGTACATGTGTAGATATATATGGTCAGCATATATTGCATATTCAGTTGCATATTCAGCTGTTATCATCGACGATGTCATTCAGATATGAAATTAATAAGATCAATTTAAAAATTAAAAGACGATAACTGATAAATTGCGACATAATAGATATACTTGGTCCTTTTTTCCAGGTTGATAATCCTTTCTATTGATAGCTTTGAGCCATCGCAATCTGGTATCTACTTGCGCTGGAATGCAAAACATCCTGAAAGGCGCTTGGCAAGGACAATCTTCGTGTCTTTTCCCGTGATCAGAGCATTCCTCCATCTTCCATCTATACAACTTTCTCTGATTATTGGTACAGTTGAAGACAACACAATGTCTCCCACCTCCTTTTTCGTACGGCATCGTATCAATCGAATGTAGACTGTCAGCACCGTAATGGCGGTCGACGATAGCGCCACCTTCCGTCTAAGGGCGATAACTGCGTTAATCTTACGTACTGGAATTATGTATAGCAAGCGAAATCTATTACCTTCGTGACCCATGTTTGAACTCACGCATGGAATAAATTATTTCAAACAATCACGTGGTTTCTATCCAGGTAAACGTTTGTCATATGTGCTCACTGTAAAACATTGACACGTTTTAGATCGCTTTATTTCGTCTTTGAGGAATCCGGGCCCACCAAATGAGCACAAGTCAGATCTTAGTTTAGGCGCAGGGCGCCCAGTTTAGATCCCTACATAACAGGAATAATTTGTTCACTTAGGGTCTACTCAGCGCCCTGGCGCTAAGAAACGGTGCAACTTATGCCTGGTTGGGCATCGGAATCCTCGAGAACTACCCCTCCCCTTAGGAATCCGGGCTCACCTAATTAGCACAAGTCTTACATGTAGTTTGGACCCAGGGCGCCCAGTTTAGATCCCTACATAACAAAAATTATTTGTTCACTTAGGGTCTACTTAGCGCACTGGCGCCAGGAATCGGCGTAACTAGTGCCTGATTTGGCACCGGAATCCTCGAGGAACTACACCTCCTCTGAGGAATCCGGGCTCACCATATGAGCACAAGTCTTAGTTTAGGCGCAGAGCGCCTAGTTTAGATCCCTACATAACAGGAATAATTTGTTCACCTAAGGTCTACTCAGCGCCCTGGCGCCAAGAAACGTGGTAACTAGTGCCTGATTTGGTTCCGGAATCTTCGAGGGAACACCCCTCCCCCAAGGAATCCGGGCTCACCTAATGAGCACAAGTCCTAGTTTGGGCGCAGAGCGCCCAGTTTAGATCTCTACATAACAGAAATAATTTGTTCTCTTAATGTCTACTCAGCGCACTGGCGCCAGGAATCGGCGTAACTAGTGCCTGATTTGGCGCCGGAATCCTGGAAGTAACACCTCTCCCCCAAGGAATCCGGGCTCACCTAATGAGCACAAGTCCTAGTTTGGGCGCAGGGCGCCTTGTTTAGATCCCTACATAACAGAAATAATTTGTTCACTTAAGGTCTACTTAGCACACGGGCGCCAAGAAACGGGGTAACTAGTGCCTGATTTGGGTCCGGAATCCTCGAGGGAACACCCCTCCCCCAAGGAATCCGGGCTCACCTAATGAGCACAAGTCCTAGTTTGGGCGCAGGGCGCCTTGTTTAGATCCCTACATAACAGAAATAATTTGTTCACTTAAGGTCTACTCAGCGCACTGGCGCCAAGAAACGGTGTAACTAGTGCCTGATTTGGGTCCGGAATCCTCGAGGGAACACCCCTCCCCCAAGGAATCCGGTCTCACCTAATGAGCACAAGTCCTAGTTTGGGCGCAGGGCGCCTTGTTTAGATCCCTACATAACAGAAATAATTTGTTCACTTAAGGTCTACTTAGCGCACGGGCGCCAAGAAACGGGGTAACTAGTGCCTGATTTGGGTCCGGAATCCTCGAGGGAACACCCCTCCCCCAAGGAATCCGGTCTCACCTAATGAGCACAAGTCCTAGTTTGGGCTCAGGGCGCCTTGTTTAGAGCCCTTCATAACAGAAATAATTTGTTCACTTAAGGTCTACTCAGCGCACTGGCGCTAAGAAACGGTGTAACTAGTGCCTGATTTGGGTCCGGAATCCTCGAGGGAAGACCCCTCCCCCGAGGAATCCGGGCTCACCTAATGAGCACAAGTCCTAGTTTGGGCGCAGGGCGCCTTGTTTAGATCCCTACATAACAGAAATAATTTGTTCACTTAAGGTCTACTCAGCGCACTGGCGCCAAGAAACGGTGTAACTAGTGCCTGATTTGGGTCCGGAATCCTCGAGGGAATACCCCTCCCCCAAGGAATCCGGGCTCACCTAATGAGCACAAGTCCTAGTTTGGGCGCAGGGCGCCTTGTTTAGATCCCTACATAACAGAAATAATTTGTTCACTTAAGGTCTACTCAGCGCACTGGCGCCAAGAAACGGTGTAACTAGTGCCTGATTTGGGTCCGGAATCCTCGAGGGAACACCTCTCCCCCGAGGAATCCGGGCTCACCTAATGAGCACAAGTCCTAGTTTGGGCGCAGGGCGCCTTGTTTAGATCCCTACATAACAGAAATAATTTGTTCACTTAAGGTCTACTCAGCGCACTGGCGCTAAGAAACGGGGTAACTAGTGCCTGATTTGGGTCCGGAATCCTCGAGGGAACACCCCCTCCCCCGAGGAATCCGGGCTCACCTAATGAGCACAAGTCCTAGTTTGGGCGCAGGGCGCCTTGTTTAGATCCCTACATAACAGAAATAATTTGTTCACTTAAGGTCTACTCAGCGCACTGGCGCCAAGAAACGGTGTAACTAGTGCCTGATTTGGGTCCGGAATCCTCAAGGGAACACCCCTTCCCCAAGGAATCCGGGCTCACCTAATGAGCACAAGTCCTAGTTTGGGCGCAGGGCGCCTTGTTTAGAGCCCTACATAACAGAAATAATTTGTTCACTTAAGGTCTACTCAGCGCACTGGCGCCAAGAAACGGTGTAACTAGTGCCTGATTTGGGTCCGGAATCCTCGAGGGAACACCTCTCCCCCGAGGAATCCGGGCTCACCTAATGAACACAAGTCCTAGTTTGGGCGCAGGGCGCCTTGTTTAGATCCCTACATAACAGAAATAATTTGTTCACTTAAGCTCTACTCAGCGCACTGGCGCCAAGAAACGGTGTAACTAGTGCCTGATTTGGGTCCAGAATCCTCGAGGGAACACCCCCTCCCCCGAGGAATCCGGGCTCACCTAATGAGCACAAGTCCTAGTTTGGGCGCAGGGCGCCTTGTTTAGATCCCTACATAACAGAAATAATTTGTTCACTTAAGGTCTACTCAGCGCACTGGCGCCAAGAAACGGTGTAACTAGTGCCTGATTTGGGTCCGGAATCCTCGAGGGAACACCCCTCCCCCAAGGAATCCGGGCTCACCTAATGAGCACAAGTCCTAGTTTGGGCGCAGGGCGCCTTGTTTAGATCCCTACATAACAGAAATAATTTGTTCACTTAAGGTCTACTTAGCGCACGGGCGCCAAGAAACGGGGTAACTAGTGCCTGATTTGGGTCCGGAATCCTCGAGGGAACACCCCTCCCCCAAGGAATCCGGGCTCACCTAATGAGCACAAGTCCTAGTTTGGGCGCAGGGCGCCTTGTTTAGATCCCTACATAACAGAAATAATTTGTTCACTTAAGGTCTACTTAGCGCACGGGCGCCAAGAAACGGGGTAACTAGTGCCTGATTTGGGTCCGGAATCCTCGAGGGAACACCCCTCCCCCAAGGAATCCGGGCTCACCTAATGAGCACAAGTCCTAGTTTGGGCGCAGGGCGATCTGTTTATTTTAGTTGTTTTACATCGGGATCGGAAAAAGCTTGAAAATAGCCGATAATCTTTATGAAATTTTTGTTAGTGCGTTGGAGTTAGTGCTGGCTAGCTTGACTTTGGTCACTGTCATAGCCACACATTGGCCATTACAAAATAAAAAATTATCCGAATTTCGAGCCCGACCATAGAATTTGTCAAGTAGAAGCAAGTGATAATTTCTAGTTGCAGGTCTGAAGCCCCCGACCTGAAAAAATTGGGTGGACGACTTGGGAGCTACAGTGCCTCCCATAGTAAAAATCTGCAATTTACGGCGCACAGTTGGTACTGATTAACCTTATTTACACACAAATTCTGTGAAAAAATAGCACCATAAGATTAAATTATTCATGCAATTTTCTACTGATATCGTTTCTTTCCTTGTCTCAGACTTTCCCCGAAACACGCTAATCGACCTCGGAAAATGTTATGTTAAATTCACGTCCAGATCGAGAGTCGTCATTTTTACATGTAAACAAACTGCACCACTTCACTTTACGGGACTGGTGATGGTGTTTAAAAGAATATCAGAGGCAAGGAAAGTGATGATATCTGTAGTAAAATGGCTGCGGAATTTTTTGAAATCAAATAGCCTATATGAGAAGAATGTGTTCGAAAATAAGATTAATCAGTCAAAAACTAGCGCACTTTTTAGTGCGCCGTAAATTGCAGATTTTTACTATGAGGGACACTAGCTGTAGCTCGATCCCAGGTCGTCCATCCGAATTTTTTTTAGACCGGGAGTTACAGACCTGCAGCAAGTTAATTTCTAGCCTTTGTATAAATTTTAGATATGGCCAGAAATTAGTTCTGATTTTTACCCAATTTCATTTGTAACCAGAAACTGGACACTGTTTTCTTGTGACAAAAGTAACATACGGTAACCTATAACAAAACTGATTATTTTCTTTCCGCTGGATGGTTTAATTTCATCCAGTAACAATGGTTGCAACTATATTCTATTGGTGACAAAAAGTAACAAAGGTGACGAGCCTTTTTCTGTTTAGCAGGGGGTCTTATTTTATTTGGTTACAATGGTTACAATGGTAACAGCTATAATCCATTTGTGTCAAAAGGTAACAGAGGTGATGGGCTTTTTTCTGTTTAAAAGAGGGTCTTATTTTTTCGGTTACAATGAATGGTTACAATGGTTACAGCTATATATTCTCTTGGTGACATTGGGTAACAGTGGTGACAGCCATTTTCATGATTTACAGTGGCTCTTTTTTAAATTGGTTACAATGGTTACCCTAACCCTAAACTAACCCTAACCCCTAACCTTAAAATAACCCTAACCCCTAACCCTAACCCAAACCTAACTCTATTTTGTAACCAATGTTACCAGTAACCACTGTAACCTGTCACAAGGACATCAACATCAAGGACCCTAACCCCTAACCCTAACCCAAACCTAACTCTATTTTGTAACCAATGTTACCAGTAACCACTGTAACCTGTCACAAGGACATCAAAGTTTGAAAATCATTTATAATCAAACATTGTTACCAATGTAACCAATGTTACTGGTTACAAATAGAAATGGGTAAAAGTCAGGACTAATTTCTAGCCATATATGTAAATCTGCATGCCCTGTTCATCGATTGGTCGAAATCTACAGCGGCTGAAACTTGAGTAGAAATTGACAGATCTGAAATTGACACGCCCTGTTTATCGATTGGCATAAACCTACAGCGACCTACAAAATACCACGGACTGCACGAAATAATCATGATGATGCCAGACTCTCAGTCTCACAGGAGACAATTAGGCTGTTCCTTTTAGCTAACCTACTTACGTACATTAACAGTAATTTAGCGAATTTTACTTACTTTACATAATCAAATTATTGATTTGTTAAAGAGAGATGTTAATATAAACAATAAAATGCTTTCTTTGATGATTCATGCGGGTTATGAAGGTAGAGATCATTGCAGAAAAAATTTAAATAACCCGCTAAAGCGAACTCATGATATTAAGTTTAATATAAAATGCAATCGAGTATTCAATTCCAAAGAAGATTTGTGTTGTTGACATTTTGATCAACTGACAATAATTATACTTGTTGTCGCATTAGAGCTCACACTGACTTGTCAATAGTATATCATCATGATGGTACTCCCGGTTTTTTGCCCTAATTGCCAACATATCGTTCACGAGGTACTATATAATATGCGAATCAAAAGATAAGATAAACATCAAACTCAAGCGTTGTCGTACCAATTATTGCACTGTTATATCATTTCAGGAACAATGAAATTCTTGGTAGCGCTGATTCTATTAGAACTTTACAGTTCTATCGAGGGTAAGACACGTTGTAATAACAACCATAGATACATGTATATCGTCTATAGGAAGTCAGCCAATTTACATGTATTTCAGATAAATGTGAATTTATTAGTTGAAAATAAATGACTTAGCGGTGTTTAAAAGATTTAGCTTACCATATGTGAGTTTAACAGTTAAGCTGTTAAATAATCAAGCAACTGAAAATATTTGAATGAAAAACAAATATAAACTGATGTAAATGTACATATCGCGTTTTGAGCTTCTTAAGAAGCATTGGAGCTAATGTATACTAGCAAATGAAGTGGCGTAAAAGTAAATCATTAAATTTTTTTATGAATTTTCAGTTTTAAGGAGACTGGGTGGTCAAAAAATTAGCCATCAGATCTGTAAACTTTGGCATTGTATGACATTTAGTACAGAAAAATTCAAATATTTAAGCTTTAAAATTGGGTAATTTTTCCTATGTTTTTTAAATACGGATTTGTCGTGCTTGAAAAGATTGAAATGGTCTTAAAATGGCCATGACCATCAAGTCCTCTTAACATTAATTATTTGTATAATACTTGTTAATTTCTTTTTAGAAAATAGTAACAATTGCAAAAGTCTCGAGGCTAAGTTTTGAGCTTATTAAACTCGCATACAGGTAGCCGACGCTTTATCAAAATGCGACTCGCTGCATGTTAAACATCAAGAATTTGCTTGATTTGTAAAGAAATCATTTCACGTTGCAGGATGCGAAGTTGGATGGGTACAATTTAGAACAAAGTGTTATATGTTTAGCCACACAGCAGCATCTTGGGCAGAGGCCGAGGTAATTCTTAGTTACTATATTCTAATATTACAAATTGAATTTGAAGATACTAGGTTGCAATTATCGAAGCATTATAATATAATAAAATTAATCGAAGTTAGTTACTTATGCATTATGTGCAGAAAAAGTAATGGTCTACATGAAAGCCCACCCACGAAAATGAGCTCAATGGGCCTCGTAAAAATATGCAAGTTAAGTTATATACAACATACATGCACGTGCTTCCATTTACTCAATAGATATGTTGACTTTATACAGATCTATACAGGTTAAGTGTTTTGCTTCTCTCAAATTGAACCATAAGCTTTCAGTGTAAAATTGCATTAAAAAGTTAATCTCTGTCCGCCATTTTAGCAGTGACTCTTTAAGTTTAGCAAATTGGCTCCTTGTTTCTAATTGCAACGACATTGGCCATTTATTTACACTCGTATATATCCAAGGTTCAAGAAATAAAAATAGTATATACTGCATGGGGATTCTTTTCTGAATAACGCAATGTCAATTTCTTTTTCAGAGCATTTGCAACGCCTTTCACTCTATTCTTGCCGAACCGAGGTCACATGAAGAATCCAGGTTTTTGATCAGCCACAGTGTAAATCAAGGTTCTTGTGTCAATTAATTAATCGTCTTAATTCTTGATAATACAGGGTTTGTTACATGTAGTTATATGTGCTTGTTTTGGCAATTGCTAACGGTTACTCAAATCAATCTTTAAACAATATCATGTACATAATGTATGTAGATGATTTTCGTTTTGTCTCTCCATGAAGTCATTTCATGTCTGTCTGTCTGTCTGTCTGTCTTTCTGTCTGCCTCTCTCTCTCTCTCTCTCTCATATAGATTAGGTTTTAATAGATGTATTAGATATATATTAAAACTCGCCAATATACGGCTTGGAATAAAATTCTACTCCATATTTTGATAATCAATATGTAATTTTTTTCTGCAATGATCGCTACCTTCATAACCCACATGACTCATCAAAGAAAGCATTTTACAGTTTATTTTTAACAAATTAATAAATTCATGTACAAAAGTAAGTTAAACTAACTTAATTACTGTTAATATTCGTCAGTACATTGGTTAAAAGAAAAAGCCAAATCGTCTCCTATTGGAATTTGAGTTTGACATCATCGTGATTATTTAGTGCAGTCCGTGATTTTCTTAGGTCACTGTAGGTTTCGACCAATCGATAAACGGGGCGTGTAGATTTCAGTCCTTTAAGTTGAATTAAAGGGGCATAGTCATGATTTTGGTCAAATTCTATTTTTTATGTTTTTATTATTTACAATGCTTAAAAATGCATTTCTAATAATCAAATAAAATTTGAGAGTCATTCGTAAAGTTATAAGCAAGATATAGGGCTCACAATTCTTTGTCATGTAAACAAGGCTCGTGCCCTGTTTTTGTTTACATTGGTTCAATATATCAGTAAAAAATCTTTTTCCAGCCTATTTGTCTATCTTTTTATTTGTTTTAAGCATAGATACACAGTTCCTAACGTTTCACACATTCGTTTTAGGTTTAAAACTGAAATTTTTATTTCAACATTCAAAATGTAAACAAACGCTTTGTTTACATAGCAAGAATTTTAAGCTTCGTTACTCGCTTATAACTTAACAAATGACACTCAAATTTCGGTTGCCTATTAAAAATGCCTTTCTGAAGCATTGTAAATATTAAAAACGGAGAAATAATTTTTTACCAAAATCGTGACCATGCCCCTTTAACAATGAGTAAGTTTTCGTTAGAAATAGAGGGAATCGTACTCCGTGGATGTAAATATACAATTGTAATTTTATGATATTTTTAAATTTAATTGTTTTGATAAAAATATATCATGTAAATGCAACATGAATCAGATTATATGAAAACTCGTTTACATTTTAACAGTTTGTAATATGGTCAAGGAAAATACATATATACAGCTTGAAAGTTACAATTGACCATGATTCATTCAATCTTTTGGAATATGCTGGCGAAACAGAATGTTTTGCATCAACACCAGTATGTGAAAAATAACTGAATAGTACAATGCACAGTGGCGTAATGCGTATACTTATATATATTTTCATGTTCAATAGCCGGAGAATTCTGGATTGGGGTATCAGATATTATAGAAGAAAACAGATGGATCTATTCATCGGATCTACAGGTGTCAAAGGTGAACGATTTTCACGCCGGAGAACCTAACGGACATACCGGTGCTAATTGTGTAGCACTGTGGAAGCCATTCCGTGGTTACTGGGCCGATGAGTCCTGCGGAGCCCATTATAACTTCATTTGTGAGATGTCACAAGAGTAAGGACTCCTAATTATTGCAAAATATTGACCAAAATATTCATTGATATAAGGAATAGGACATAAGTGATCCTAAGTTGTTAGATTTGAACAATATTAGTGATTATCAGTGTAACCGATTTAAAATGATACATGTACCAGTCCAATAGATTGTCCGACTGAAGTGCAACTGTTTCAATATACTTTTTTTTTTAATTCCAAGCTTATTATCACTGTAACTCATCTTGTTTTTTCAGATCGGGTGGTGATGTCCTTGGTTAATTTCTGACAAATTTACTCTTGCCTGTGATAATAATTCATTAAATAAAAAAAAAAACATGAAAATAAATCACAGTTTATTTTTTCTCTAAATTGTTATGAAAACCAAAGAATTTCGTAGATCTAATATAGGTTGAGATTCAATTCGGCTTGATTTTAAGAATGACGCTTTTTAACAGTTTAAAGCCAAATCACAATACATAACGGCCTATTCGATAGAATTACCAAGTTTGTGTTTTCACATCCCTTTTTCCAAGTACAAATGAACAAGAGCTTTCGAAATGAAACATAAGTAATTGAATAATTTTTGCAATTGTAATTAATTTAAAAGTACACATGAATAACGGAGACGCATTAGAAGGACCTATACACGATTTGAGATGAAAAAGTTTGTTTTTAAAGTCTATGTATAAAATGGTTTACTTGTGTACTTTGAATGACTCAATAGAATTTGAATGTTAGAAATCAAGACACTAGCGAGATATAGAGCAAAGAAGTCGTTGAAAGTAAACAAAGTTTGAGTCTTTTTACAAATAATGTAAAGTAAAGAAATTCCTATTTGTTTCAAAATAAAAAGAAAATTCATGTTAAAAAAAAATAAAATAAAAATCCCGGGGTTTTCCTTTCAACCAGATGTGAATAATTACGTATTATTATAAAGCTATGACATTCTTTGTTATAAAAATAATACTAGATTATAATTTCTTTTTATCTTTTGATAAGTTCTAGAGTGCTTGCTCTATGGAAAATGTTCTTGACTTCCCTTACATATTGTGCAGTCAGTGCGATCTCTGTTAGTAGATAAGATAAACCTTAGCACTTTTGCTGTGCTGTACTTATAGTTATAAAAAACAATGAGATTCTTTGTGACATTGTTGATGCTATTGGAACTTTACAATTCTGGGGAAGGTAAGCTGAACCAATATGTGATGTCGTTGTGATTAGATATGTAACATTTATACATGTATTATATTTTGTAATTGTGTTCAAAAAGGATTCCCCATGATAAACAGAAAATATTTATGATACATTTTGCCTATTTATGATACATTATGATACATTTTCTTTTCTTTATGACACGGCAATTTTTGTCATTTCTGTTATCAAAATAATTTACGATAATTTTTGTTCAATCATGATCATTTTCTTTATGAAAAATAATGAATCAAATTTCTATTAGATTAGCTTGCTCTTCACTCACAATTTACCAACTTTTATTTACAACGACATTATTTCGCGATTTTTCGTGTGACCGGTCAGCAGAGGATGCTCACTCCTCCTAGTCACCTGATCCTGCCTCTGAGGTTTCCCAGAGGTACGTGATTGCTCTGCTCTCAACTATTGATTAAATACCAAATCCACGGGTTTTTCTCGGTTTTTCCCGATCATGATCTTTCCCCAAATAACGACATTTTCCCCGGTAATGACATTTTTACTGATATGACATTGGGCGCACGGCGGGTGTGACTGGTCAGCAGAGGATGCTTACTCCTCCTTCGAATTTGTATTTCGTTTTATGGATTTTGGAGATGGTTGACGGTTTGTTATTGTAATTTTTTCATGATCAACTGGTTCACAACGACAATTTTTCGCGAGTAAATGTTATGTTGTTATCACAACCAAATGAAAAGACTGGTTTGGTCGATAAATTTTCGCGACGACGAGGCTCTCGTCAACCTTAAAAATTGTCCTGCTCGCGAATAAAAGTTGGTTTACAGTACGTATTGAAAATAGAATTATTGCTGTGATATATTACCATTGCACTTATTTCATGTAATTAATTAATTTCTAAGTTTTTTGAGTCTTTTTAGAAATCCTTTCATCATCATCAACCAACTACAACGTTTGCCTTTATGTATCCCTTATCAAACACGCCAAAGACTTTAGACAGAATCAAGAAACAGTTTCATAATTTTTTAGTATCTTTCAAATTTGCACTTGTGATTTATCTTTTCTTGAGCCCCAAACAAAAAGGTAAAACAAATTTTGACCCATCAACAAGCACTTATTTTGTCACAATTTTGGAAGAAGTTTTCGAAAGGACATAATACAGCAACCGTTGTCGTATTAAAGAATGACCAAGTATCGTACTACTCAGTACACGTAGATTAAGGCGGTCGATAGCTGATAGAATCGGTTCATGTTGCAGGATGTGATATTGGTTGGATACGACATCATACAAAATGTTACATGTTCAGTAACACAACAGCAACCTGGGCAGAAGCTGAGGTATTCTGTGTATACAATGTAATAGATTGGACTAAAGAAGTAGACCAGTTCATTAACCATTTTGATTTAAAAAAAAAAAAAGCAACGGAAACCAATATTTTTGATTGAATATACACTTGATCAATTGAAAAATCGTATAGAGATACTTATTCTTCAAGTTTTTTCTCCAAAAACATCTAGCGATTTTATAGTGCAACAATTAAATATTGTAAAGAATTGAAGTTATTTAGAATTATGTAAAATGAAAAAAATATGCAAAAAGTAAAACATGTAAAAATGTGGTCCCCAAACCGAATTTATAGTAACGATCCATTTTTTTTCTTCAAAATATGCATATCGAATATGAAATACTGATGTCAATTTTGTTTTTAAGATTTCAGTATTTCAGTCTTTTTAATTGTGAAGTTTGTTAAACGTTTGATAGATAAAATTCATTAAACTTTAAAAAAAAATTGTCATCTGTTTATAATTCATTTTCTTTTAAATTTACTTCATGCATGTCATTTATATTATTTCAACTTTAAACACGCTACGGACATTTTTAAAAAGTGTTCTTTCAATAACCAACTTTTTTTTTGTTGCATATTTCATCGCCAAATAATTACTTTTAAGAGCATTTGCAACGCGTTTCACACTATTCTGGCTGAACCAAGGTCACACGATGAATCCATGTTCCTGATAAGTCAAAGTGAAAATGAAGGTTTGTTTTACACAATTGTGTCTGACATTATAGTTAAGATAAAATTTGATGTGAACACGACAAATCAAAATTAAGAAGTATGGTGATGTATTGGTCTATTTTATTTTCAAGAGCCCGATTCTATAACGTAGTTTTACTTTTTTTATGATGCTCTATTCATGTATGTGCTATTGATACATTGCAAAGACCACTCACAAAAACTTGCATACATCACTTATTCCAGAGTTACATAAAATAGGTTTTAGATAAGTTACACGATCTACTAATCTATGAAAAATGAAAAAAATTTGGAACCTCTATGCAACTTTTTACAATTAGAAATTTTAAAGTTATAAAAAATAAATTATATTTCTAATATATATTTTCCATAATAAGTTATCGATAGCAGAATATTTTCAGATAAAAAAAATCAACATTATAATATGGCCCATCAATTCATGTAGAATTGGTATTTTACTACCTATTAAACACTAAAATGTATACTGTATGGTATAAACATTATAAAATTCATGACAAATCTTTCATTTAAAAGTGTTGACTCACCAAAATAGTATGATAACATAATAACCTACTCGTTTCAAGGTAGTAGAATAATTACATGTATGTAAGCTGAGATCAATTCAAACATGCCACGTTTCTGTGTACATGTAAAATAGTTTCACTCATATTCACAAAACGTACATCTTTCCTTTTTTAACTAATTTTCGTTTCTTTAAATAGTGATTATAACCAATATTTTATGTAAAATTCTTTACTGTAACTATTGAGCAGCAGAGTTTGTGGAGGTCTTAAATAATAATGATAATAAATTTTTCAGCTCTATCCGGACCCAATTTTTCTTACCTTGAAACTTCATCATGTAGTAAAATCTCTGATATTAATTAAAAGCATTTTAAAGTAGAAAAAGATTTACCTAGAAAAATTTTCAAAAATATTATTAACTAAGAAGTAATTAATTAATGAAGAATGCATTGATGTCTATGGGGACAAGCACATTTTTAGAATAAAAAAATCAACTATTAAGAATAATAATAAATGCTTCGGTGGAAAGATGCATTTCATTATTAGGAATACAAACACTATTGAAAATAATTTTTAAACTGTTATGCATCCAAATTCATTAAATCTGAGGCTATTATGGATCGGATACCTTAAAATCACAAAAATTCATGAATCAGACATATCCAACCATAAATAAAAAAGTGACTTACCTTGGAAACTCTTTAAATTCAGGAATATTTTAAAGATTTTAAAAAATAATCAAGATTACCACATTAAGAACTCCTAGTGTATGGTGTTGCGTAACAACTACATGTTTAGTTTTATCACATTTTGACCTCAAATAAAGTTAAAAATCAGTTTAATTAACTTGGAAATGGTTTCTTGACTGGGATTTGGTAATGAAATAACCAAATGACTTAGTTTGGGTACATTTAAAGTTTTGGATAATGAAAGTTATAATACGTCTTTTCCACTTCTGTATCATTGCTGTGAGTTTTGAAAGTTGAATGTTATAGCTTAAATCAATTATTTTATCAAGTTCTACAGAAAAAATGCATTCCTAGAAGAGAGAAAGTAGTTGCCCCCCAGTCTAGCTTCCATCTGGAATGATGGGAGACCTAAGCTTAAAATTGTTTTGAACCAATACTTTAAACTCTTTAAAACATTTAAAGAAGACAATTATCAGGGACGGGGCTCAGACTTAACTTCTTCTCAAATATATTATGTCCTTAAAATATCTCTAAAAAGATTTTTTAAGTTAAAAAAATCACGTGTTCTACTTGCATGCACATCAAGCCAATAACGTCACACAATCCTGTATATTCAATAGTTGGACACTTCTGGATCGGGATATCAGATATAATAAAAGAGGACAGATGGGTTTACTCCTCAGATCTACAGCCGGTCAAAGTTACTGATTTCTATCCTGGGCAACCTAATGAATATACCAGTGCTAACTGTGTAGCACTGCGGAAAATATTCCATGGATACTGGGGCGATTTACCGTGCTCTGAACATTTTAACTTTATTTGTGAGACCAAGGAAAAGTATGTAGATTTTAATAAATTTTAATATAAGATGAAATTCATTTGAGGTTTAAGAATGAGTGGTTCAATTTTCCGAGGTGAAAAAAATATACAGTTTTGCCTTTTTTACAAGTTGTCTTTATCTAATTTTGATATTAAGTAAAACGCATATATTGATGCTATCCCCTTTTCTTTCAGATCAAATGGGGATGTGCTTGGTTAAAATCTGGCAAATAAAAACAAATATTTATGAATTAATAGCATTTTTGTACTGAGTCGAGTGTTGTATATTTATTTATTCCTTGGTCTGATCACATCACGTGTTCCTTACGCAAAATGATATCCTTGATTTTGGAGCAAAGCTATGTCAATAAAAGTGATCAACTGCTTCAGACACTCTAAAGTGTGCAGGCAGTGCATGCCACAAGATAACATGAAAACTAGTGTTGCCGTACTCAGCTTTTTAAGAACTATGACATTTGTGGCGGTGCTCTCCTATTAGAATTTTTGAGTTGTGTTTAAGGTAAACCAAACAAATTATTCGTGTTTTATGGTAAAATCATAGATATTTGGCTACCACGGATGTCAAAGAACAGTCTAATATTCATTCAACGAATATGAACTTATATGCTTCAAATAATCAACGATTCCTTGGAAAAGTTTTACGATTTTGTTTGACGCGTTAATTAGAATAAGATAAAGATATTCAATTAATTTGGTATAAATATTGTGCTCCAGGTCTCCTATAGTTACGAAACTACGGAAGCCCGTAAGTGCCACATGATATATATAAAGAAAACTACATATATATATAAAGAAAATCGTATATTTATATATATAAAGAAAATGATATATATATATATATAATGAATACGATATATATATAAAGAAAACTGAATATATATAAAGAAAATCGTGTATATATATATATATATATAACCACTGATATATATATATATAAAGAAAATCGCGATATATAAGCAAGAGTGATATTTATATAAAGCCAAAAAATTCCACTACGTGACCTTCACCGATTGCAGCCTAATGCTGCATATATTTAACAAACTCCGCCTACAGAGGAGAGAGGCCACAAATGCAATTATCGCTCCATGGTCAGCCGATCAAAAGAGAGGTAAAGAATTTATTTGTACTATAGACAATGTGTTAAAAGAAATTGCATGTAACTCTATTGTAACGAAAATATGTTTTACTGTTTAATATTTATATCCTTATAACCATCGCCTTAAAATTGTTTATAAACTGTTTAAATTACTAATAGATTGATAGGAGTGTCTGGCTACCCAAAGCACAAAAGTTTATTCCAACAAAAATTGTGCATACCTGCGTGGAATAAGTGGAGGGGTCATAAGGTTACGGGTATTTTGGAAAATTCAAAATGATTTGAAGAATCTTAAACATCTTGCAGAATAACATCAAAAACATAAGCGATTACACATCCTTTTTTTCAAATAATTTGGTTTTAAACTCAAAAACCTCCTTTAATTATATAAGTTCATCGAATACTAGTATGTCAGCTAGAGGTGTCACTTTAATTTCGTTTTACAGTTTTCCACATTTTGTAAAATGTCCTCTAACTTATAAATCTATATAAATTTTTGCATGTATAATATCTATGCACTGATAAGAGAGCAAAACGTATATCCATAATTCGGCTGTCATCTGTAAAAAAGATAATACTGTGATTAATAAAATCACGTTTACTTTAAAAAACAATTATTCAATACCAGGTAATGTTTTACAAACTGGGCGGGACTGGTGCAAAGCATGAAAGGCATTCAATATTTCACTCGATCAGAATTAATTAATCATCTGTAATGTGAATAAATCCCTTCAGATTTATTTCGCTCAAAATATTTAGACCCATCTTAACCAAGAACTTCCAAAGAGGGAGGCGGTAGAGAAAATTATGGGGGGGGGGGGGGACTGGGTGTGTCCATAACCTATTTTTCGGTAGCAAATTTTTAAAATAGGTTGAATTTTCCAAAATACCCGTAACCTTATGACCCCTCCACTTATTCCACGCAGGCATCCACAATTTTTGTTGGAATAAACTTTTGTGCTTTGGGTAGCCAGACACTCCTATCAATCTATTAGTAATTTAAACAGTTTATAAACAATTTTAAGGCGATGGTTATAAGGATATAAATATTAAACAGTAAAACATATTTTCGTTACAATAGAGTTACATGCAATTTCTTTTAACACATTGTCTATAGTACAAATAAATTCTTTACCTCTCTTTTGATCGGCTGACCATGGAGCGATAATTGCATTTGTGGCCTCTCTCCTCTGTAGGCGGAGTTTGTTAATTCTATGCAGCATTAGGCTGCAATCGGTGAAGGTCACGTAGTGGAATTTTTTGGCTTTATATAGATATCACTCTTGCTTATATATCGCAATTTTCTTTATATATATATATCAGTGGTTATCTATATATATATACACGATTTTCTTTATATATATTCAGTTTTCTTTATATATATATATATATCGTATTCATTATATATATATATATCATTTTCTTTATATATATAAATATACGATTTTCTTTATATATATATATATATATATATATATATATATATATATATATATATATATATATATATATATATATATATATATATATATATATATATATATATATATATATATATATATATGTGTAGTTTTCTTTATATATGTCATGTGGCACTTACGGGCTTCCGTACGAAACATCAGAACTGATGGATAAATGCAATATACTTACAAGAAATTTAATTCATAGTTGTATGTATCAGAATTCACTTTTCGAGAAAGGCTCGACTTCATAAATTTTTGTTACGAACAGACAGACAGACAGACACACAGGGGTAAAACAGTGTACCCCTTTTACCTTAAATTTATATATATAAGGAGTGCAGATGTCAACAGTTTTTGAGATATGAAATACTTTCCCAAACCTAGGGGTTGAAGAGGACCAAGAGACCATATCTTTTGTGCCAAATAATGCCAATAACACTCAATAAATGCATCTGAAAGCCTAATATCTATAAGTTATCTATATATATCTATAGGTTAAATACAATAGATATGCAGGCATATTATATCCTAGTTTTGTACAATTTTGTTAAGCCATTTCTGAGAACGCGATGGAAAAGTTCAGAGGCGATAAAGAAGAAAATTAAGAAGAAACCGTACAAAACCAATAAGTCTTTAAACTTCGTTTGGGAGATTTAATTAACTTTAAGAGCTCACACTTTCATATTTTAACCAAACATTTGTCATAAAGCATCCTCAAATGAATTTATGTCTCATATTTCATTAAGTATTTACAAAATCTTAACCATAATCATGTACAGTACTAAATGTTTGTTTTTTTTAAAAATGGAATTGACAATGTTAGAATTATTTCCTTATCTCTGAGTCAGACCTTCCGAAAAAGAGGTTCTGTATAAAGAGATAATACCAAACACTCTAGCGTAGTCGTGCAGGTTAACACAGATATATAACAATGAGAGTCCTATTGGTCCTGTTTTTATTGGAAGCATGCATTTGTGCAAAAGGTGAGCTGATACACAACTGATAGTTGCAATACGACCATTTAAAGGATAAATCGTAAATAATTGATGTTTGCTTTGCAAGTGTAATTGAAGATTGAAAGGGCTCGGTGCGACCTTAGAGTTTTTGCCTAGTTTAAAGTACTTTAAAGACATGTTGGTGGTTTTAAATATAAAGAAAATAAATAAAATTCCAATCTAAACCTTTATAAATATATAAAATTAACAATTAATTTTTAAATCAGTAAGACAGAATGGGAATAATTTCAAAATTGTATCTAATTCTAAATCATTGCTGAAAAATCAAGACCTCAAGAATCAGAACCTAGAGGACAATTTTCACTACGCAGCTATTTTTCTTACTCGTTATTTTTCTTTTAAAAAAAGGAAAACCCAGAGAGTTACACATTAACATTATAGATATAAAGACATAAACATATGTACGTTATATACAGAGATATATTTATTATCATCCAATAAAGGTTCCTTACGTCATTTAATCGGGTTGAACTATTTTAGATACTGAGTTTTAATACACAAATATTTTATTGGCACAAACACAATAACAATAATAATACGAAAATAGAATTGACTTGTACCTTTAAATTAGTAACAATGTGTATTATTATACTTTCATGTTAAATACTGAAATCTGATTGGTTTAGACGCAGTTGATAATCCGTTCTATTACCATCAGCGTTAGCAACACACTTAGCAACGGGTAACACAACGAATTGTTACATGCGCGTAAACTTTGCGCGTACGGTTCGCCAAAGATTTCACGTCATTCATATATAAAAGTAGTAAAGTTTTCTTTAAAATTAAGACATTCAGTATAATAAAACTAATAGTGACTGTTTAGGAGGGTAAGAGTTGAAATTGACACCCCTCGAAAACCATTGTTAACCTCCGCTTTGCGTCGGTTGATAATACTTTTCTCGGTGTGTCAATTTCAACTCTTACCCTCCTAAACAGGCACTATTTATATAATACAACATTAAGTTGTAAAATATCTCCAGGAGCTTTTTGGTAAAACAAAACACCTTTCATCGAGAATAATGTACATCTTTTGTAATATCATAGACATAATGTAAAGCTAATTTCTAAAACAACTTTATTTTCATATTTGTTTCATTGCAGAAATGTGCGTTTTTTTAACTGGCTTGTTATTAAATGGCATATATATTTCTATGTTTTTCTCTGAATTTTAAAAAAACCCCATATTTTTAGCACACTGTGGTTTCATCAATATTCGTTTAAAACCAATTTTCGTGGATTTCGTTGTTTAGTTGATGTTCATTGAAGTGCAATTTTTATTAACATTTTGTATTGATAGGGTTATTGGCCATGAATTTACGTATCCTTGAAACTGTGATTTTCACTTTATCCACGAAAATTGATGCCCTTGAATATTAATGAAACCACAGTACTTGCATAATGAAATGTGTTATCATTTCCTTGTTATATCTATAAAGTAAGTAAAAAAGAAAAGAAATATGGTTCAAGATATTTGTTGCTTAATGTATTAGCTAATTTTCAATAGACCCTATCCCTAAAACCGCACACACACTGTTTAATAAATGTGCAGATAAAAAGCAGTCCGGTCCTTCAGCTGATTATATTTTTTGAATACATTTCTATGCACTTTGATAATATAATTTGAATTAAAAACAGTTTATGTTGCAGGGTGTAAAACTGGTTGGATACGATTTCATTCTAAGTGTTACATGTTTAGTCACACAGTCGCAACTTGGGCAGAAGCTGAGGTAATATTTTTTCATTCTTAGTTGTTAATTATGTCTAAAGTATTACACGCTTTTTCAAATGGACAATATATTTACTGATAAAAAATGGCTTTCAGTCATCCTTTCTTTTTCATTTATATATTGACTTAGCTCTGTAACTTGAAAGTGATTTAACAGACTTCCATTTATGTGAGAGGTTTAACCTTTACATGACTATGATAGGTAGACATGATAAGAAAAACAAGACGACACAGACACACAATTTATTGATCACTGAGCGGACAAAACTATAAAGCCAATACAACTAGAATGGTCGATAAGGTCGCATAATATATAATAAATTTTGTTGGGAATTTGAAAGAAAGGGCAGTATTCCCATTTGACTACCCACTTAGGACCCACTGTCCAAAGCCTGAACGATTGTGTAAAGGCGGGTAGTGATGCCTGCTCTTTTCGCCCGACTCCTGAGGGCTACCTGGTATGAAAGCATAATCGGAACAAACATGTACACAGCCCTACCGTTGCCTAGGAAACAGACACCAGCCTGTGGAATCCCTCCCTTGGTTTTGAGGTGGATGTGGCACCAGCAATGACCTATGCGCCCCCTAATAACTTTATATATGTACGCCCCCTAATAACTTTATATATGTACGCCCCCTAATAACTTTATATATGTAAATGAATGAACTTTACATATATATCTATTGAAAGCTGACCCCTGACCTATTTATTTTCTGAACAAATTGATGGTATAATTAAAAATTGCCCCTGGTTTTTTTTTTAGCTAGTGGAAGGTAAGAACCGGATTTGAAGCATGCTTAGTGATCAAAATCCACTATAAACTACCTAGTCCCGCCACAGACACTGAATAAAACCCCCATGGAATCCCCCTTTCCCATATACAAGAATAAATCTTAACCATAAAATGAAAGGATGGGATTACTAATTTGTTATTGTTAGCTTTCTGCCCAAAATTATAACAGCATAGAAAAAACGAAACATTGTGTCTACCAAGTCTGAGGTTTAAGCATTGCCTTTTCGCATTGCAGACCTGGTATCTATTCTGAGGAGTAGCTAGTTTGGCTGTTTTTTAAAGAAGTTACATAACTGATAGCAAATTGTAGAACAATTGTTGGTTACCAAGACTTGACATGTAGGTGCTGTCAGTACGAAAAAGATTAATTTGTTTGGCTATAATATACATTATGGTCATTATTGGACCATCCCCAAAAGGTGCATAACGCCAATATCGACTTGGCAGCAAAACAAAACCAGACACAGGGTTTACGCCATAGTGCACGTTATCTTTTCAAGGTGCATTGCGTTGTATATGGAAAAAGGATTTAGATAATATATCGTTAGAAAGTCGTTTGATTCTATATAAGAAATAAACATATCAGGAGGAGACAACCTATCTCCCAAAGCTGCAATTGTTTCCTCGACTTGGTGTCACTGTACCACTCATACGTCATTCCAATTGATTCTGGCTGGCAGGTTATGATTAATACACTCGGGCCCGTGACCGATTTACACCGCACAATAAGGGATAGCTGATCCAACTATCCAGATTAACAACTTGAAATCATAAGGAGACTTTAAGCGGAACATTTTTAAAAAAAGGTCGGGGTAACTTAAACAAACAAGAGGCCAAAAGGCTAAACAGTCACCTGAGTACCATAACCATACCAGACCTGTTGATGAATTTCATATATGCATTTAATTAGGTTTCATTTTGAAGTAAAACAAATATGAAAATAAATTATTGTAATGACGACCACCTCTCTGCTTGAAATCTTTAAAAAAGGACTATAAAACCTATAACTCTGGTAAAAAAAACCTTTAAGATCGTAATAATATGCATAACCTAATATCAGAAAAAAGGTACGCGACTCTGATAGGAAATAATTTCCCAATATTTTCTAACTTTCAAGATAGGTTTTATGTGTATATGAATTCAAAAATAAACTTAAACAAGGTGGCTAGTATACATGTTTAATTTAAAACAACCTCCTATCCCCCATTGGCAGCGACCAGAAGTCTCCTTGTTGGGCAATTAAACTAAAGGAAAAAAACCCAATCATAACCTGCCACTTTTGCTCACTTCATATGTTCCAGCTCTTCAATATTCTAATCCTGTTCCCACTTCACCCTTTGGCATTTATCCCAAATCATTTCACATGTACCGTTAATAAGGGATTACTTCTTTACTACTCACAAGTCTGTTTGTTTATTTAGAAAATTTAAAAACTGGCTTGTCTGTTTTGTATAGTAAAACTATTTTTATAACTCCTTTAATTATACAACTTCTTTATTACATTATCTTTAATCACAATTTAATTAATATAAACAAGCAATGGAAGATAACTCCAATTAAGGAAGTTGGCTCCAATAAGAGTAATGTCAATCATCAAAAAACATCTTGGATATAAAAATGAGGACCTAAACGTCCATTTATTTTATTTGTGACCTATGTCACATGCCATTTTTGGGAAATATGTGGCCAAAACAAAAATGATGAATATTTATAGTTTGAACTATTATTTAGTTATGATTTCAATACAGTATGTATTGGGCACATGTAGTGATAATAAAAGTAATATCAAAGTCAGAGTTTAAAAATCATTGTTTTTCTGATGGCTTCAAATGCCATATCAAAGTACCCAAGAACTGACGGGAGTTGATTTTATCGATGTTTATATATTTTAAAATCAATGATATGTTATTTTGTAAGACAAGTACAGGTAGTTTCTAATCTGTATTTGAATTACGCACATTTTTATAATATGAATTTTTGGACTTTTTCGACACTAGAATGTTGATAAAACCCCATATGAATCATGTTAAGTAATATTTAAAGTTAAAATAAATTCAATCAAACTATGTATCAGTGATATAAATATTTCTGGAGAATTTATGGATCCAAGCAATATTGAACTCTCGTCTCGTTCAACCAAACGCTCGGCTATCGCCGTTAATCTCCGACAAGCAAGAGAGACTCTCTGCTTGTCAGAGATTTAAGGAGACAGCCGAGCGTCGAGTTGAACGAGACTATATTTAACTCTGGCGTAAGTATACATACAGTTACAAAAATATCTAAATTGTTTGTACCATTTTAAATCTGACTATTTTCAAGGTATTTATAAATATGTTTCCTTGAAAAACAATGCTTTAGCATACATTATTTCGAATCCATCAATTATTCTCAAGAACTAATTCTTGTCAGCGGCGATGATTTGTGCTTTGATCCAAACACTGTTTTACTGTCGGTTTGTCAGAGTAACTGCATAGGAGAGTTGATTAAAATCAACTCCCAATAACAGCAAATGTAGAGACTGTTACAAAATATTTGGAATAATCAAATTACAACGCAAATAAAAAAAATAAAAGTCATATTTCCAAAACTTTGCATACAAATAGACATACATTTAATGTCTTATATAACAGTAAATAAAAAAGTAGGGGTCACATGTCTGGGAGAAGAGAAGAAGATTTTTAAGCTTTATATGCCTTAACACTGTATGGCTATATTAGCCCATCCTACTGTCTGAACCCCTGCCCCAGGGGTCATGAATTTCACAATTGTCGCAGAGGGCTTCCTGGAGATTATAACCATGCATTCATTTTTTCCCTACATGTAAAGAAAAAGATTTTCTATGTTAAATACATTTTTACTATAAGGTTATATTGGCCACGCCTTCAGGCCTGAACCCATGACCCAGAGGCCCTGAATTTTACAATTTAGGTAAGGTACTTTATGACTATACATTTAGTTTTGATAATTTCATATGGTAGTAGGGTAGAGTTTAGAGTTTCTTAAACTTAATTCATATGGATTTTTTACTTTGGGAGTTGAAGATTAAAATGACATGCGGAATCAAAATGTAGATCTGAAATTTTAATGCATAGTATCTCAAATTAGAAGAACAATGTAGGCTAGACTGAAAGAAGCTGAAAACAGAGAGGCTTCAAATGGAGATCGACAAACATATTGGAAAGATGATTAAATTAAAAAGATTGGAAGAAATGGGTACTTGAAGATCCTTATTAACTCTGATCTACGAAGGCCTTCAAGTGTTTTTGACAGATCATAGACCTTGGTAGTGTCGTGATGGTCCCTATCTTGTGAAATGGCATAAATATACATGTATAAATACACAATTCGGTATGCACACCTACGGAGGGATATCAAGGCCATGTAATGCAAAAGAAAGTCAACTGAAGCAGGCCACGATTCACAAAAACCATATTTGGAACAAAAGTTTTAAAGGGACTTAAACTCGATTTTAAATCAAAATTTTCTTTTTCTTTTTTCATGTATAAAATGGTTAACTTGCTTATTTTGAATGATTGACCAAAATTTGAAAGTTGAAAGTAAAGTTATAAGAGAGATACAGAGGTAAGAAATCATTGTTATGTAAACAAAACTTGAGTCTTAAATATTTGTTTACAAATAATGAAAAGTATGGAATTACGATTTCTTTAACCAATTGACTCATGGTAAACAAGGTTAACTGATTCAATGTGTTCATAGATGATATGATAAACAGAAAAAGCAACATTTGATGGAGACTTATACCAATAAAACACATATCCATTTAAACCATAACAAAGCTCGATTTTTGTTTACAAAACAAAGATTTTCAAACTCTGTATCTTGCCTATAACTCAATATTTGACCTTTAAATTTTGACAAATCATTAAAAGAATCCATATTAACCATTTTAAACATTAAAATTGGAAAAAATAACATTTTGAATTTTGAGCTCAAATCGTGTCCAAGTCCCTTTAAATTCCCTTATTGCTGACAGGCATGTTTAATGTGTATTGTTAGGTAAAGAGTTATGCAGAAGCATTTATGTTTCTTCTACTAAATGCCATATCAGTGATTGGCAGTGGTATGGGGAAGGCTCTACTTTGGGTGCAAGGCACCTTAACCTAGACCACTGTGGATGAGATATTGAATACACAACGGAGTTAGCGTTAGCAGGGATACATAAAGCTGACTATGTCAGACCTGCTTGTTGACAGCCAAATGCTACGACCCAACAGGCAAAGTTAAGTAGCCCTAACAGCGATTGCAATTGAAGTGCTACCTTTTTAGCTTAAAGTACATGAATTTAATTAAATTAAATAAACTATGATAAAAACTATCATGTTTCCACGTTAGTTTTGTGAAACATTTAAATAAACAAATGCGCTTATTTATCACCCTTTTTATCATTTATTTAAGTTGCATGCATTTTACAAGGACATCTGTGGGTTTTCTTATGTGTAGTATAAAGAAATTTAGGCAATGTGTTGTATTGTGTTTAAATACAAAATGGTGCATTAAGCACAGTGACGTTTAAAAATAAGCAATATACATGTACATCCTTAAGACGACGTTGAGCGATCTGTTGCATGAACCTCTTGGTTTTTAATCTATAATTTATTCAAATAGTGTTTATTATCTATCTAAGATACAGTATAATAGTCCGGTACCCTACTTACAATTGGTTTGAAAAAATGTAGTCCCATTCATGATCAGCAATAAAAATATTAATTATCAATGTAAAATTATGTAATACGTTGACTCCACCCTCCCTCTTTTTTAAAATTTCTTTTCCCTAATTCTTCTATTATGTAATGATTAGTATGTGTTCATGTAAGTTGTTACGGACATGAAGACCTATTTACACAAATTTCTTTACAACTTTAGTGTTTTAACTTAGAAATCAGCTTAGCACAGTCAAAAATTTAAGTGATTTTAAAGTCGAAATTTTTGGATATGGGCCTACCTATATCTATTCTTGTTATTTCTGGTCTTTCTTATCAGTTTAAAATCTTCTTTTTTTTATTTCCTTAGGATTGCACAAAAACAATTCAATGTCGTCTTGTTCAATGTCGTCTTAATTTAAGAGCCTCTGCAGTGCTTTTCATTCTGTCCTGGCCGAACCAAGATCTCATGAAGAATCAATGTTTTTAATCAGTCATAGTGAAAATGAAGGTATGGTGTATGTTTAAATACAGGATGGACAAATTTGTTTGCTACTTACTTGGTGAACATCAAAAAGATTAAAGAATAAAGTCTCTCTCTCTCATTCTCTCTCTCATTCTCTCTCTCTCTCTCTCTCTCTCTCTGATTAGATTATTCTAAAATGTCAATTATTTATATTCAGCGGGCACGCAAGTAAATCGTTCTTTATTTTCGTAAGGCAATCGTCTTATATGTTTACCTATTTATAACATAAGGACATGATACGAACACACATCGTAGACTGACAAAAGATAGTTTATTAATTATAGTGGGTACATATTTGTTTCATACTTCTCCATGGCACCGGATCCTACCTCTAATGGTTCTAAAGGTCCGTGTTTGCTCTGTTTCTGTTTTGTATTTTCCTTACGTTTTTACTTTTCATTTTGAACACTGTTCGTTATCACTGCATGTCATATTAACATGCATGTAGTTTCTTTGCCTTACTACGGTAAGGCATCCAGACCTACATAGCATAAAACTGTACTCGTTGTCTATTCATATGATACGTTTCACTGTTTTTTAATTTGTTCTTTTAAACTGTAATCGGCATTCAAAACAGTTTCGGAATTTATGGATCCCCTTGTGATAACTACAAACTTTATGTAGTATTAAATAATGGGATCTATGTTTATTTGCATAACACAGACATCTCACTAAATTGCTTATTTCTTCGTGTTTGGACTACAGAACGATTAAATAAATTTGAGTATAATATTATAAACTTTAGTCTTAAATTGAAAAAAAAAATGGACATATCTGTACAAAATGATACTCATCATGAACCTGTGTTGATAAAATATCAAACTGTGTCTGTAACAGGAAGTTTGATTTTGAGTCATTGATCACACCATCGACAATTTTATGATAGATCCTATCGTGTACTATATATATATTTTTTTTAAAGCGGGACAATTTTGGATTGGAATATCAGATATTATCGAAGAAGACAGGTGGATATACTCGTCCGATCAGCAACCAACCCAAGTTAACGATTTCCATGCCAGTCAACCGAATCAACATACTAGTGCAAATTGTGTAGCACTGTGGAAACCCTTTCATGGTCACTGGGCTGATGAACCATGTACTACTCGATATAATTTCATTTGTGAGAGTCCACAAGAGTATGTATATTGCGTGCGATGAATATGCTATTTAATTTGTGCGAGAATTTAATTTGAAGACATTACATGTAACTGAATGTTAAAGGTTTCCATGAGTGAGAAGTAGTAATAACAATTTTAAAAAGAATTGGACGATCTTTGGACGAATTTTATTTTTTTCCTGTTGTTAAACAGTACATGTTCATGTACTATTTTAAATCATTGGCTGTTACAATTGTTAAGTATATTTTCTGTCCAAACAAGCAGTAATGTTTGTACATGTATGGAGCAAAATGATATCATGTGAAACTTGTATAAAATTGTTTAACTAGCGTACAGTTCCTTATATATAAGAATTTTTTCAGTATCTAAAACGACATGTCTTTCTCTCTTTCAGATCGAGCGGAGATGTTATTGGTTAAGATAATACAACTTGAAAAGATGGATCTTTAAAAATAGTTTTTGAAAGTTGAAAAGTAAAGCATTGTTTTCTATGACATGCAGTTTTTAATATATATATATATATATATATATATATATATATATATATATATATATATATATATATATATATATATATATATATATATATATATATATATATTGTAATAGATAAAAATATTACGGAAAATAATTTATTTCTAGTATATATTACATCCAGTGATTAGGATACTTAAAATACCTAAGTAAGTAACATGATAGTCCTGAAATAAAAGAAGGCAGCCTGAATACCTAATGATTGGTAATTAAACTTTTGCTATCAGGCGTTCAATTCTTATTCTAATTAAAACTGTAAACGTAAAATATTGAGTTATGTTACTACCTTAATATAACAGTAAAATTGAGAAAATACATATTCTAAAACACTAATGTTTTAGGATGATTAGAGGAAGTAAAATCATTGTTTTTGGCATGCAGTTCATTTCTGTATGATAGCCATTGAAATAGTTATATTCATGAAAATCAAACTTATTTCCAAAACAAGGTTTGCCAAACCTCTCTAATATCTCGTTCTTACGAGAAAAAATCTCGTAACTAGGAGAAAAGATCCTATTATAACGGAAAAATATTTCGTTATTACGAGAAAACATTTCGTTTTTAGGGTAAAAAATTTCGTAACTTATGAAAACCTTTTCTTATATCTTTTAAAGAAATAATTATTCGAATTAATTATTTCGTTAAAAGATATAATAAAAGGTTCTCGTAAGTTACGAGATTTTTTACCCTAAAAACGAAATAATTCATTAGTAGTAAGGAGATCATTTCTTTAAATAACGAGATAATTAACTCGTAATTAAGAGATATTTTTTCAGTTATAACGTGATAAAAATACATCTTTCTGTGGCCCTATTCGTCTTTCTAAGAAATATAACCAACTAAAATGTTATCATAATTAAGTTTTTTGTTTTTGTTTTTGTTTCGATAATTGTATTTCTTTTAACATTACATACAACATATAATATTGTAATTAAGTTGTGCTGAGTCTGAGGAAATGAGCTGGTCTTCACAAAAATATCCTTAATTATGTCAAAATGGCGGATAGTCAAATTTCATCTTTATCTTTGAGTTTTTGAAAAGGGAGAACTGTTCGAGTATCATATTATCGATGCTACAAATGCAAATGATTAAATTGGAACACATTTGTTTTAGGAAAATAAACTCTACACCCAACTCCTCATCGAAAAACGTGCGGATTCTTGTCTTTTTTCAGCTACAACACAGTGCGTTGTTTTTTTTTTACATTTTTCAAAGCATATAATGTTAATTTTGAGAAAATCATATGGATAACAGTTTTAACAAGGTTAAAAATTGACAAAATTTATCGTTTTTAGCTTATTTAACACATCTCTCAAGTAAATAACATTATATATTTACATTTTCAACTTTTTTTGTCTGTGAGAATATTACGATTCATTTTTGAAGCATACAAACCAATGATTTCATAAAACATGAGTGACACAAAATGGGCGTGTTTTATAGCATGACCGAAACAAACTATTGGCTGCGCCGCGTAGTTATCATTATACATAGCATGTGCTACATGAAAAAATAGTGATCCTAAAATGTTGTTTTTAAAATTGTAAATATTATAAATAGTATAATTATAAGTCATAAAAAATCATTCTTTGAATATATAAGGTGATAACTTCGGTCGGAGCGTGGTCAAATCTTTCATAAAGCCATTTGGGCTTTTTTGCATTTGACCACGCCCGACCGAAATTATCACTTCAAAGAATGATTCCTTATTTCTGTTACATTTTCCTTATTCCATTCTGTTCCACTTTTCGTTCCGTTTTACGTTCTGCGTTTTAGCAACACCATTTAAATACAACCCCAGTATTTATAAACGACATTTGGTTCTAGTTATTTATACAGCAATATTCCTACATAACTTTATCTTTCCTTGGACATTCCATGTAAGTGTCCCAGGCATTCATACTCTTTTATAGCAGTTTCTAAAAGTAGAAACAACAGCTGCTTTTATATTACCAATCTCGAAAAATCCTGGTATATTTATAAACGACATTCTAATCTTACACTAGTAATAATTAATGTATACGGCCATAGTCCTACATAACTTGAACTCTCCTTGGATTTTCCATATACGAGGGTTGTTCGGAAATTACTGAGACAACTCGAATATTTTCTTTTCTAATTGACGAATTTTGGTGAAAATTGGTATAGTCACTGAAGAAACGCCAACAAATAACAAAACAAAGTAATATAAAAAGAATATTTAATATTTTGTTTATAACGATATATAAACAAGTCGGTGGTCGGGGTACCCGGCGCAGCCATGAACTTGGAGATTTAACAATTTTAACATCTATTTTATAAGTGTCCGTAGAATTACAGTTAATGATTAAAGAAATCATATTAAATATGTTCATTTTGCTATTCTTTGCGACTAACTTTTGATTAAGTTTCACTGATGTTCGAGTTGAAATACGAATATGGTACACACATATTTACCAAACAATAGAAATCTGAGAACGACTTTACATTGAATTTTGACGTCATGGCGGCGCATTGAAAACCGTCAAACTGGTGGAAATATCAGAAGAAGACCTTTTAAGGCCACGCAATTGCTTAAAATAACTATACGATGACAAGACAAGGTATAGAGCTTGAGTTCATCCTATTTTTTCACTGATTATTTAACTAGAATTAGGCCTTAGGGATTAATTATCAAGTACTTTTGACACACTAACCGTTGTAAACAATTTTAAAATATATATAAAAATGACTGCAGGAGACATTCACAGTAATTAGACTTTCGGGTAAAAATAACTCGACCCCCCCCCCCCCACAAGAATGAGAGAAAATGTAAATGATGACATCTTTAAATGAAAACAAAAGATGAGAAATTAAGAATAAGTATTATTTCCGTTCGTTTATAAGGTGTTTAAAACACAGGAGCAATAAGAAGCGATAAAATGACGTTGCGAAATGTTTGCGGTTGCGCCGGATCACTGGTCGAAGGCACGTTGGTCAGCTTACCATGAATGATCTTTTCATGCCATGGACAGGAAACTTTTCATATTGATAATCTCTATCCTGATTTACGTTTTGATGAAATTTAAAGAGTTTATCTTTTTTATTAAAAGAATAAGAGAAAATGTCTCAATAATTTCCGAACAACCCTCGTAAGCGCCTCAGTCATAGCAGTTTCTAAAAGTAGAAACAACAGCTGGTTTTTTTTTACCATTTCAAAAAAGTGATCTCATAACTGATTGTTAATAACGTATACCATCTATTCAGATTTGTTTGTTGATTAGATTTAAAAAAAAGTCATCATCAACGTGTTGCATTCTGCATACAAAAAGTTGAGAAAGGGGGTCCTTTACAGTATTGCATTGTATTTAACAATTCGTTACAGATCTGATTAGTTATAAAGTTTTATCTGAGACAAAATGCATCCGTCAGGTAAACAGCGTTGGTGTGAAGGTGTTTTGTTTGGTTTTCAGACATTCACTGTAGCTAAATAGAACAGATACTAAATTATCCGGTTTTTTGTCGAAATTTCACATCTGTCTTCTGTGGATTTTTCTTCTTAAAATAAGCAATATGTAGTCATTTATACGTAAGTTTATCCTTGAAATCAGGATATGCATTATCTTCTATTTGCTTTCGTTGCTTCCTCCCCCGCCCCTCGCCAAACATGAATGCTACACGTATCGCCTCTAATTTCTTAAATTCTATGTAGTTATGAGCGAGGTCAAAATTGCGTGTTTGAAGAAATAAAGAGGAATTCAAGGACTGCTGCGTTGCTGAACATGACCAGTTTGGTGGTGGGTCATTCATGGTTTGGGGAAGGTGTAAGCTACGACTGTTCTACAGACCCACATTGAATAAGGAATAGATTTCTAACCGTCCGTTAGAGGGATGAGATACTTGTAGCTAATGTAAAACATTATACCGGCCCCATTGGTAACAATTCGTGTTGATGAATGGCAGTACCAGACCCTACCGTGCAGAATGTGGATGACCAGTAATTGGAAGTGGAAGCAAACAAGACGTTGTATTGGCAGTAAAATCAATAGAACATACATGAATCCAGTGGGTTGACCCTAGTACTAAGGAAGATATGTATATGAACAAATTATGAAGATCGGACAAGACTCGTCGAATTTTAAACATTGAAGGGAAAACTTTGTGATCAAAAATGATATCCGTGCAAAATAAAACTTAAAGATAACGCATTTCCATCATGGAATAGTAGAGAAAGTGTTATAATTTTCCAGATTTAAGAACAGTTTGTTCTTGTTATGTCTAAACATTTCCTTTTAATTTTATATTCTGGTGATGTATACAGTAAAACTCGGTTATAGCGATGGCCTGGGGACCAATGGATTTACTTCGTTATATCCGTAATTTGTTATATCCGTAAAATGAATTCGTATTAATTACCATAGCGAATTCACTATATACATGGTTTATTTCACCAGACTATAATGTTTGCTAATTGAAGCTTAAAGTAGAGATACATTACTTTGATACCTTTAATAATCGGATTGTGAATTGAAAAATTTATATGAAAATAAAGACTTTAAACTATTATGTTAAATAGTAATGCGAACTTTAAATTTGTAAAGAAGTTCGTTATAAAAGTGTTAAAATTTGTTATTATTCACCTCTACGGAACTCACAATCAGTTCGCTATATCCGTAAATTCGTTATATCCGAGTTCGTTATAACCGTAAAAGTTTGCAAAGATTTGATGAGAATTTTTATTGGGAACTTAAAAACTTCGCTTTATCCGAGAATTCGCTATATCCGTGTTCGTACTAAACGAGTTTCACTGTAGTCATAATTGTGTGTTTTTGTATCAACAAAAACAAAACAATTTAAAACACCAATAGTTACTTGCTTTTTCTGTGATTATTTGAATCAAACTTAATATTTTTTATTTAAGAGACATCAGTCATTCCTTTACAAAATTGTCAAGTTACACTGCAGTTTGGTTTATAATCTGGGAAATCTATTAATTCAGTATTTTTATTCAAAATTTTTAAAATTTTTTGTAATCTCTTAGGTTGATAAATGTCTCTTGCTAAATTCTGAACTTCGAAAGCTATAAAAATATTTTGTTGTGTATTGTTTCTTTTAATTTCTTACTCTAAGAACAAAGTTTTTTTAGGCTAAATCAATGAACTATAAGGCAATGTCAATGCTAAGACAGATTATTAATTTCTTTGTAAATAAACTCCTTTATAGGGCGGCTTTTGTCTATCGAAATTCAAAAACAGTCTCCCCTTCGTTCGTTTCACAGCCTTAAAAAGAAATTCAGGCAATATCAACAAAAATGGAAAAATTGCACACATAGGGTTGTCAACAAATATTCTTCTTTACAAAATAAGCCACAGTAAATAAAAGAGTCAAGACACAACCTTAGCTAGATGTATTCTAAGAGGAGTCATTACCCGGTATTAAATCATTTATTAATATATAAGTAAACATGATCGAAAGATTAATGTATTTATTAATGCATAAAGTTATCAAAGACAGTTACGTTAAGAACAAAAACGTATTTCAACCCCATGCACATGTATTGTATCTTATATAGACATTATGTGTAAGAGGTAAACTGAATTCTCAGATGTTTCATTATAGCAGTGCTCAACATATTTTTCATCAAATTTTATTTTTAAAAATATGAAAAATGACAAGGAATATACAAAACAGTTTGTAAGATTAAGATTGGAACTTGTAACACATACCATAATTTGTTGATTTCACTCATAGTTCATTGTGGTCCAGATTAAGGTTTATCAAGGCGTTGTTTATAGCCTGTTGTTGGCCTGAAGGAGTTTTGGATCATGTGACAACAAGATAAATGTTCGTCTGATTTGATTTCTGGTGCATGATTAAAAGGCCTGTTCCTGGGTCGTCGTATATAAAGAAAGAATTTTTTGTTTCCATAGTACGTCGTCTGAAAATTATAAATACAGTTTAAGAAGCATTTCAAATGATTTTATCTAAAATAATAAAATCACACTAAATCAACAATGAAAACACTTAAAATCATTTCTAAAAGGATTTGAAAAACCACGTTCACCCTTATTGGACATTCGGAAAACCTCGAACTCAACTGCATGCTCTGGTGAAGGGTCTGAACTCAGAGGTTGGAACAAAAAATGTGTCGAATGCCATTCCTTGGTGTTTCTATAACAAATGCCAAACATAAAACTACTTTTATGAAATACTAATAAAGTCAATTACTAATACACTAATTTACACGTCTTTGTAATCTTGCAGTCTTATACTTATGTTGGGTTTTTTTTATTCCACAATGTAATAGGATGCATAAATTGATATCTCAATGCGCTGTAAGATGTACAATTAAGACATACGGAAAGTAGCGATACAGGTGATTCAAAAGCTTCCCATCGCTTGCCAGCTCAAAGTCACCAAAAGTGTTGTCTCTAACTGTCGAATTCCGATTGTCCATGAACAGATCGACCCAACAGCTACAACAGAGGAGTTGGTAGTATACTAGAATTGTGAAAAAAATACAGGAAACCGTTTGAAGAACAAATTAAAACAAAAAAGATAAAATAAAAGATGACAGCTTTCGCCTTTCTGACGGTCTCAAACTTTAATTTTGTGAGTAGTTCTTTAGCATTCAAAATTGATTGTTTATCATTGATTCCGATTTTTCCGATGCGTATATTCTGATTTTGTAACCAGACTGATTATTATGTTTAAATGCTTCTATAATTATCAAAAGTAATTAAAAATGAAATGCTTAGCTTAAGAACACCTTATGATACCTTGTTATGATCCAAACTCGTAAGATTTTGATCGCTCCTTTTGTGCACTCTAAAACGTCCATACGATGCATTGTTGACACCAAGTAGGAGAAAAAGGAAAACTTGGCTTGGGTTACGCATTTTTGCTTTCTATAATGTTGCAGAAAGTTACTTGGACTATTTATATACACCTATAAATATATATTTGTATCTTGCAACCTCTCATCCTCTGTCTATCCAGTATAATTTAAACCATCCTTCTTCTCACACTCATCAGTCTGACAGGTATCATTATGAGGTTATCTTCACACGACCTTTACTTCTGATCAATCAGGGAGGAGCTTTCACGGCTTTAGAATAGCTATTGTCACTCCAGATATAGATATATAAAAATAAGTCAAGCTTAGTTTCTATGTTACCTCCAGTATTAAAGAGTTGCACTTCTTATAACACATAAAATCATGTTTATAATTTGTTGAGGCATATTCAGATTGTATGCAAATAAAGAGATCATGTGAAGATGACCTCGTATCGATACCTGTCAGACCCTGTCGAATGTAAGGAGAGGGGGGTGCTTTTATTCAGGCTGCTGTTTATCAGTGTGTTAATGGAAGATCCTCGTTGTTTTGTTACCTATTAAGTATTTTATGTGTGATTTAGGTAGTTATTTAGGAATCTACGCTTTCACTTGCCTACTCCGGTGAACAAACAGTATCAACTGAATTAGACAACGTACCTGTAATTACGCTATAAGTTTCTATTTGTTCACACCAACTTCATTCGTCACTTCTACTCGATTCAATAGTTTCAAAGATCAGAACACTTGAAAAAATATAAAATCAAATTTTAACGTTTTTTAATAAAAAGGCTGACATTGTTGATAGAATATGAACGTACGTACATATATTAATTTAAAAACAGAACACATAACGTTTGTAGAGACACTGCATTTAAATCTCTGTCAAATTCTTGACATCATGTCAATTAAAGTTATTTAAGGTACTATATTTAAAAAACAAAAACTGGTTTTATACATATAATTGAAATGAAGCAAAATTCAGAACATAATTTTAGCAAAAAATTAATTTTTAAAATTGATGGCTTTCATATGAATCAAATTTGTTTTCTCGTACGTTTCTATGTCCAGAAAAATAAGAAGTTTGATAATGTCATTAATAGATGAAATTTATTTTACAATAAAAAGAATGGTTTGATATATATCATTGAAATGAAGCAAAATTCAGAACATAATTTTAGCAAAAAGTTAATTTTTTTAAAAGTTAATTTTTAAAATTGATGGCTGTCAAGTGAATCAAATTTGTTTTCTCGTACGTTTCAATGTCCAGAAAAATGAGAAGTTTGATAATGTCATTAATAGATGAAATTTATTTTACAATAAAAAGAATTAACACACAAAATTTAATTTCAAAATTTTTAACAAATCAATACGTGAAAATGAAAAACTTTCAACAGAATTACCAGATGAGTACAATCATGTATTGCCTTCAGAGAAAAAATTGTGTAGACAAAGTTCCTTATTAGTTTCATCATCTTATTGTGTTTCAATGTACATTTTGATCTTATAAATAACAATTTAAAATATGAATAAACATGTATCAATGCTTTTTGTAGATTTGTTATTTACGGAAGTGGCCAATCCAGAATGTGACACAATACTAGATACATATACAGATACGGGGAATTTACATTAAGTATAACTTTCTTTGTAACAGGTGTCAAAAATGGCTTCTAATTCGATAACACGTGCGAAAGATTATAAAAATATTTTCCAACAAACACATAAAATACAAAAGGCCAGAGTTCATTTAATCATTGAGTTACATTTTCTTAAACAAGGCAAGCTACTAACAAAGACGTTTTTGGAACAAGAGTATCCATAATCTCGATAACAATCATCTTTACGCAAATTCTTAGTCGATGCAATGACCTTGTAGGAAAAAACAACGTTTCATTAAGACACATCCTGACTGACGTTTTTCGTACTTGTTATTTATACACCGTACTTACAACTGTTTCTTCCGTTTTCATGATCATGACAATGAGCAAACGGCGGATGCGACCGGTATGCAGGGGATGGTTCACCTGACCCGACCTGTCAGTGTTTGCTCTGCTTTAGATTTGTGTTTCGCTGTATGGATTTTTTAAGACGGTTGACAATTTGTTATTGTAATTTTTTTAAAATTCAAAATACGAGATGCTTAATTCAAATTTCGAATTTTAATATAAGAAACAATCAATATTCCATACGCCAGGACTAAAATGTCATGTTATCATGCCTTCAATTACATTTATTTAGTAGATTTCTTTACACAACGACTACTATCAACAAACGCAGAGTTTGTTGTCAAGCCTCAATGCTAGCATTCCATGCAAGTAGAAATAAGAAATAAGAAGAAAATTAAATTCGATTCAAGTTTTATCTGATCGATATCTAAAGTTTTAATTGTTCGATAATAGACAGTAAATATACAGACAGAAATAACGATAAATAAAGAAGATCTGATAACAGGTTTCTCCACATCTGTCACGGTGATTTTATGAGAATGTTTTTTGACTATTATCATAATAAGCATTCATGCATATTTTGGTGGGTGTTTTTATGTTTGAAATAAGTGAAACAAGAATACTAAGGTATTACTAAAGTAAGCCTAAATAATGGCAAGAAATATATGTTGAAAATGAGATATCTAAAGCTCCTTTGTGTGACATCATATTTTTAAGTGTTATAGAGTATTGAGTTTTTGATGTGAGTAAATAATGGTTGTCACTATGACCGAGCCTCTGATCAGTAACTTCAACAATACAATATACAATAAAATATTTATATACAATAATTACAAATATACACAAAAGTCGGCAATACACGACGCGAGACGGTCCTTAGGGTCTAATCCTCCTGTCTCCGCCCATCACCATGCTACCCAGAATCATCGTCCATTGTATCCACCGTGTCCACCAGTTCACCACTTCACCTGCTCCAGGTAATCAACTACCGGAAACTCTTTCGGTCGTCCACCATAGGCTGTCAGTCACCATCACCTCTCAGGCCAATACACAGAGCCTCGTCCATGCATAGAATGTGACTAACCCCGGGACCCCGTCTGGAGATTTAGCTACCAGGCAATTACAAAACTAAATACACACACGTGGTCAGATCCGTGTGGGGAAATCGTGCGCTCTGTCCAGAACTGCAAAATTCAAACCTTAAAAAGCCCTAACAATGCGGGTAGAATGACCCAGGTTGAGTCTATTACGCTGACCAATGCCAAACTGAAAAATATGAGGCTCCATACGGGATAAAATAAAAAGTCTATCAAAACACTGGGGTTCAAACAACTTACACTACTGTTTTACAGCAATTACTAGGATTTGATTGTGACAATGGTAAGGTCAAAATATTTTCAAAGATGTTAATTATATTGAGAATGAGAATGACCATTAAAAGCATGTTCGGCATCATCAGTATCATCTAACCTGGTAATAATCTTTAGAAATGGGTGCGTGGTCTAATAGCTAATTTAAAAATAATCATGCCAAATGGGAACCATAGAAATTCTCTTGACAGAGAATACAGTGGTTTAGATTTAAAAAGAAAAACCAGTCCTGTCTCTCTTAATTTTCCAGTGCATCTGCGACGCAGTTCACTCTGTCATGTTGTAAATTTTAAATTTACTGGGTGGGTGTAAATACAAAATTTACAACATGACAACTAGTTGTCATGTTGTAAATTTTGTATTTACACCCACCCAGTAAATACAAAATTTACAACATGACAACTCTATACATGCCGAACTGAGGTGCATTATTGATAGGTCACAATGAAAATGAATGTTTGATTTACCATATCAACGTAAATGTGTTTAAAATACAAATCTGCCCGAGGCTATATTCATCCTGCTACTACACAAAATAGTTATTTTTTCAAGAGCTTATAACTCAAGAATATCTGTATGAATATGTACACATGAATCGTAAAACATGAATGTGTTTTAAGTATTAAAAAAGTTCTATATAGAGAGAGGATGCCAATTCAGTTAGTTAATCGTAAACAGGTCATATCGTACAGCAATTTTCTGTTTGTGTCCCCTAGTCTCTAACAATACGCCATTAAACCAGGTGATTTGTAATACACTGTTTGTTATTGGTTCTTACCTTTTACGAGATGAGAAGACAAAGGCAGAGTTAGCAACCCAGCTATCCTTTATTTCCGGTGCCTGAAATTAAGTTAAGTCTGTCATTGCTTAAATATTGTAAATTAGCAAATACAACGGCAGTATTACAAGAAATAATAGAAATTAATTTACGCTGCAAATGATTAGGATTTCCATATTTTCAGGCAAAATATGTTTTACTCAATAATCCTTATGTAAAATCCTTCCTTCTAAAGTCCTCAAAATATAGGCTTGCAGCTTTTCATTTGTACGCTTTAATTTTAAGGTTTTTATAGAAAGTTTATTTACTCTTCATAGCCCTAAACTGAGCATTCGTGGGCCTCGTCCCGAAAACACCTTCATTTAGGGATATACCCTGGAACTACTGGTGGCCCAATTCACCCTGCCTCTTTGAATAATTTTTTTTATGAAAAGTATAGCATCAGCTCCTGAATGCAACCATATTAAGTTTGCCCCGCTAATCTAACAGCTGTAAAAAATAGGACTAATCTTTCTGCATATTCAACAGCTAGAATGTCAGAGGTTGATTTCTAAAACTATACATCTAGTATGAGTTGTTTACAAGAAAATGTTCTTTTTTAACTTAAGTACAAGAAATTACAGTAGATTCCTCATTTAACGCGATTCATCTGTTGCACATCAAATCGCAAGAATATAAATTCGCAATTACAATTTATATCTTTATTCCATTTAGTTTACATCAGTCCGGAAAAAAAAGAAGCGAGATTTTAAAGTTCGCGAGACGTAACTCTGCCGCATTAACGCGGATATTAATTTTCAAATTAATTTGGAATCTACACTATGTTGAGTTACCTTTTTAAGGTGTACAATAATTACTGTTAAAGTCATTGGATACATGCATGTTTTTTTAATTGAATATAACTTATTGTATCGTAATATTTTTCAAAATACCCATTGTTGGTGCGCAATAGATATACAGAGAGATCATTCGTCCATGCATCTCTCAGATTCGATGTTTGCAAATGGGAATTAAACTATGACTGTACAATAAACAATTTAATCAGTCGTGCACTTAAACAAGAAACAAACTATATTCTTTTCAGAAATGTAACAACATGGTATAGGTTAAATTAGAGCAGTATATTGCTTTCTTTGTTTATTATGAAATTCTGTACATAGGCTTTTGTCCATTAAAAATCAAATCCTTGTTCAGTCATGGTTTCGCAACCTATGGAGAGATAGTTAATAATGATATAAATAGGGAAATCAATATACATGTTACATGCATCTGTAGAGATATCAACGTTATATCTAACAAAATGGATTATGGTCAAGATATAGCTAATGATTTAAGACTGTCTCTTTGGTGTTAGAACCATTATAACGCCATAATTGATATGAATAGTATTTTCCCCGTTCTTTACAGCTTAAAGGGGGATAATAAAGAAAAGAAAATAATTTTTGATATTCTATATTAAATCATGGAAAAATATCATTGAATAACACCGATATCCATACTAAATTTGACTTCATTTTGAAAAGGAGATAAATAGCTTGACTTGATGTCACTCTTGAGGATAATGTACTTGGCAAAAGTTTTGACAGCCGACGATTGTAAACTCACTTACGTAATCTATTGTTATTTTTATAGATGTTACAAAAATGGATCTTATATACATCCATGGATAAAATGTGTGCATGATATACTCAACTCGTGCGGGTTGACTTATACATGGGAAAATCAAACGATATGTAGTTATGACTGGCTTAAGTCAAGAGTTAAAGAAATATCACAGAATCAATTTATAAAAGAATGGAGAAGTATTGTAGATAACGCACCAAAATGTATTAATTATAGAATTAAAAAAAAGATTCAAAAGTACTTGTTGATTTTACTTTCAGATCTACAGATCACGTTTACAAAATTACGAACATTTAATCATCGATTCCGCATAGAAAGAGGTTGATGGCAAAATATTGAAAAAGAAAATTAATTTATGTACAATGTGTGACTCTAATAGTATTGGGGATGAATTTTATTATATTTTAGAATGTACACATTTTGTAAACGATAGAAAAATGTTTTAAAGCTTTTTTAAAAGATAATTAATCAAAATACCTATCTTACATCATATTATTCACCGGAAATGATGTGTGTAATTTAAAAAGAATAAGGAAGATATACTGGAAAATTCCTAGTTATAATACAATATTATAGGATATCTACCAAAGCGTAAAACGTCCTACACTAAAGTCTTGTTGTTTTCATTTCATTTATTAAATATTTACATCTACTGAGTATTTTTCATTGCTTTAGAAAACGGATTGTGATTCATAACTTTATAAAAACTGATAGGACTTAAATCTACACGATCCAGTTCTAACCAGTATCTATCAGCCTTAACTTTCAGCAACATAAGTAAAATTACAGACCACGAAATAATGATGATGATGTAAGACTAAAATTCTTATATAATAGGACTTTGTTATTTCTTTAAACTAACGTACTGACGTACATTAACAAGAATTAAGTTACTTTTTCAGAGTTTGAACTATTGTCAGGATATAAGTGCCGCTTAAAATTCACCCGCTTATCTAATTCGACTTTATCTTTGCGATATTTTTCTCAAAAATAGAAAAATATGAATAATGATATATATGTAAATTATTTAATTTTTTTGTTCGTTGTCTGAATTACGTTCTTTTTATACCGAATTGATGCACATACACATGCAAGCTAGCAGGCAAGCACGCACGTCAATACACAGGCACGGACGGATGCACTCATCTTTTTTCATCAAAATACATGAGCTTCTATTTCTGAAGAATGATAAGGATCAGTTTATTTGTCGTACATGAGAGGGGGGGGGATTGTTTATTAAACATGGTTGCTTGCAAGAGATAACCTCTGTTTTACTCAGTCCTCATTTTTGAAACTTTGTTTAAACTTAAACTTACGATATTTGCATACGATTTTTGAAAAGAAAGCCAACACGTTTAACATAAGCATTTTTTACATTTTTCGTATATACATGTAAATGTCCATGATTTTGTGTCTTTTTTAATCATTGGTTAGATGTTTAGATCACTTTGTCATAATTATATACATATTATCGTGGCATTAGGCATATTTCTAAATGTTTAAAGGCCGGAGAATTCTTGATTGGGATATCCGACATCATAAAAGAGGACAGATGGATGGGTCTACAGGTGATCCAAGTAAAGGGTTTCCATCCTTCTCAGCCTAACGATCATACTAGTGCGAATTATGTAACACTATGGAAACAATTTCACGGATACTGGGACGATGAAGATTGCAGTTGCCATTATAGATTTATTTGTGAAAGAACGGAAGAATAAGCAACACTCATTTCAAAACCTTATCATTACTACTTAAGATCAAGATATTGGTTACTAGAGGGCATATGTGATTCTAAATTAAAACACTTGAACAAACAAGAGGCCAATAAGCCTTAACGGTCACCTAAGAGGCATATAACCCATACACAACCTTGTCGCGGTGTCTCATATATTCATTTAATTGGGTTTCATTCTGGAGTAGAAAAATTATAAATTTGTAATGACGACCACCTCCATGTATGAGATCTTTCAAAAAGAACTATGAAACCTATAGTTTTGGCGAAAAACTTAAAGATCTGGTCTACAAAATCATGAATTCAGTTTTCCTTTTAGGTGTGGAGGAGTAAATAGGATAATTTTTAAACATTATATGCATTAACACCTATTCATGTACATCCATTTTGGTCCTGCCTGAGAGTCAAAACCAATACTCCAGGGGACATGAAATTTAAAATTTTAGTAGAGGACTTCCTGGTAAACAATTATGAAGTCAGTTTTTCATACAGATGTGTGAGAATAATGAAGAAGTTTTATTATATTCATAAACACTATATTGCCATATTGTCCCACCATGTCCTGAACCTCTGACTCAGGGGCCATAAATTTCACAATTTATGTAGAGGAGTTAATGGACATCATAACCATATATTCAGTTTAGTTTTTTACCCATGTGTTTGGGTTAAAGAAGAAGATTTTTAAGATTAACTTCATTTTTACCATATGGCTATTTAGGCCCCACCCTAGAGCCAGAACCCCCGAGTCAGGGGTCATGAATTTCACATTTTCAGTAGAGAGCTTCATGGAAATTATAATCATGCATTTAGTTTTAACAAATGAATATGGGAGTAGAGGAGACGATTTTCTAAGATTTAATAAATTTTTACTGTATGGCCATATTGGCCCCACCCTAGAGCCAGAACCCCTGATACAGGGGTCATGAATTTCACAATTTTGATAGAGAGCTTCATGGACATCATAATCATGCATTTAGTTTTAACAAATAAATATGGGAGCAGAGAAGAAGATTTTCTAAGATTGAATTCCTTTTTACTATATGGCCATATTGGCCCCACCTTAGAGCAAGAACCCCTGATATAGGGGTCAGGAATTTAACAATTTTGGTAAAGGGTTTCATGGACATCATCACCATGCAACCAGTTTTTTCCTCACTTGTTTGGGAGTAGAGGAGAAACCTCAAACCTGAGAATGTAACTAACATAACTGGAAAGAAAAAAAATGGCAGCATAAAATAAAGTTAAAACACTACTTACCTGTGATAATAGTTACGAGGGCTTTAGCAGAATCTTTGTCAATTTTGTCGAACACTCCGGTTGTAGCAAGTGTTTGCAGATAATTGGCTCTCTGAAGCCATTCCGGAGGCTGCACTTGCTGCTTGCTGGGACATTACGTAATCTTCTGTCCACTTTGGCCTGACTCGGTTTCTGCTGACACTCTCTGTGTTGTCTTTGGGGGAGTGGAATCTTCTTCGGAGTCTGTTTCTGTTTCCTCAACAGAAGAATCTCTTACAGACTCTGTTTCCTCGATAGAGGAAACTTCTGGATGATCTTCTGGATCAATGTTATGAAGCATTTCCTGAACATCTTGATCTTCCTCGTCAACTACTGACTCTGGACCTTGGTCATCTTCATCAGTTTTATCACTGATGGACAATGGAGCGTCCTCCACATTATGGTCTCTTTGAGTCTTGGTACCGGTACCTATTACATAATACTCAGATTCATCATCTTCATCTACATCATTTGAAGATGGTGATATGGACTAATTGTCTGGAAATGAATCCTTTCGCTTCACTCTAGTTCTTGGTGCTGGCATTGGTACAAGAGACTGATTCCTTGTTCCAATGGGGAGAAGTAAACTACGGTGAAGAGACTTGCATTTCCCTTCCCCATCTTCCCTATTTACTTATATACAGGGATACCAGTGATAGGTTGACTAATGACTATGTAGGAAGATCTTCCCATCGGTCAGCAATCTTGTGCTTTCTGTCATATGCAACCACTTTCACTAATACCCTGTCTCCAGTACCAAGCGAAACTCCCTTTGTCTTCGAGTCATATATAGCCTTGTGCCTTGATTGACTAATCTTTGTTGCTGTACCAGCAATGGTGTAGGCAAACTTCAATCGCTCTTTCAGGTTTTTCACATAACTGGAAATACTCTTATTCCTCTCACCATTGTCCAACCCAAACACTAAATCATCTGGCAAATTTGGTTCTCTGCCAAACATTAGATAAAAAGGCGAGAATCCAGTTGTGTCATGTTTGGTGGCATTGTACGCATGGATCAATGGTCCAATGTATGATTTCCAGTTGGACTTCTGTTCGGGCTCAAGTGTACCAAGCATTGAAATGAGAGTTCTGTTGAACCTCTCAGTTATACTGTTGCCCATAGGGTGGTATGGTGTGGTTCTGGACTTTGAAATACCTGTAATTAAACATATTTCTTGAATAAGTTTACTAGAAAAATTTGTTCCTTGGTCAGAATGTATTTTTCTTGGAAGTCCTTAAGGGATAATAAAGTGATTTAATAATGCATCTGCTGTGGTCTTGGCAGTCTGGTTTTTAGTTGGAGCAGCTACTGCAAATTTGGTAAATGGTATGTGATAACTAATATGTTCTGAATTTCACCCTTGGCTGGTTCCAATATCAGAAAATCCACACATACAAGTTCAAGAGGTTGAGTAGTAGATATGTTGACCAGTGAAGCACGTTGGTTGTTGGGTGTTTTAAACTTCAAGCACCTGTCACACTGATCAACCCAATTGGGAATGTCTTTCCGCATTCTTGGCCAAAAGAATATGTCCATCACCAATGATGTAGTCCTCTCCCTACCAGGATGTCCCATCCTATCATGGAGAAATTCCAATACTGTAGGAACAACTTTTGATGAAACAACAACTTGCTCACGTTCTCTTCCTTCAACATTGGTGACTCTAACTAACAGATCATCTACAACACTCAACTTCTTGAAGTTCCTATAAAAAATCATGTCATAGTCTGTAGTTATGGTATCTCTTTTTAGTCTGCTACCATTGCTAAGATACCCTTTCCAAGTAGATATAATGGCATCGCGCTGCTGCACATCATGCAGATCAATGCGTGGGTATGCATCAGTATCCGTAAGCTGTATCTAATCACAGAATGCTGGTGTCACTGGTAATGACTCAATCAATGGATGGCCTTGCTGTAAGTTACAAATAGCCGTAACAGATTCACAATCAATAATCTCTGGTACTCGAGACAAACCATCAGCATCTGAGTTAGACTTACCTGGTTTATAAGTGATTGTGAAATTGTATGCAGATACGCGGGGGTGTTAAGGAAGCATATGGAATCTGAGTTACGTGTAATTCCGTGAAATCACAAATCTTAATTATTATGTACATACTCAAATATCTAAGCAACTAAATGTAGATCGAAAACAAATAAAAAATACTGAAGACAATTTTTTCCTGAAATTAGTTTGTATTACGTAGATTTACACATTGATGACGTCATGACTAAAAGTTGAATGTCGTGTGAATTTGATCGGAAAGCATTGTAAACATATTTGAAATATAACTAATCTAAGAACTCTAATAAAGTATAATTGTGGTGTGATTTATTGGGAATTGAACATAAGAATACTGGGGGAGATGTTAGTTTTATCAATCATTCGCTAAAAGGTATGTAAATTTGCTTTTATTTCTCAGCCAGGCTTTCCTCTGTCGTTGTTTACGATATAAAAATCCGACTAGAACAACACTACCCGTATCGTTAGTTTGATCAATGCTTAAATTGAAAAGTGCTGCTAGAATCCCATGTTCTGTGTTGTTTTGATGCAATTTGCCGTTTTCCGTGCAAACAATATAAAACTTGGGAAGCGAACCGAGAACCGAATAAATAACTCTTGAATTAAGAAAAACATAGGATTCTAGCAGCAGTTTTGATTAAACTGAGATGTTTTGCTTTCATTTGGTATGTTTATTTTATTTTTGAAACCGCGGGGTAGTGTTGTTCTATCTCATTTTATGTTAAGGAATATACGTAAGCTATTTATAGTTGTCACGTGATAATGCACCAATGTGACAGTTATGTACTACCCGATTTTATTGCACTGACATCTATTTTCAAGGATAATACTAAGTTTTTGATCTTATTCAAAATAATTATTTAATTTCACGATTTTGAATATAACAGTCAAAATAAGACGCTAAATAGCCCATATGCTTCCTTAACACCCCCGCGTAGAGCTGCAATCCAGTAATGGCCAGTGGCGTCTAATTTAGCTGATGTAAGGACATAAGTTAAGGGGTTATTGTCCGTAAATACTGAAAAAGTTTGTCCCATAAGATAATCTGAAAACTTTTCAGTAATGGCCCATTTCAGAGCAAGGAACTCTAACTTATGAGTTGGATAGTTCCGTTCGGACTTTGTCAATCCTCGGCTTGCGTAGGCTATGACCCTGTTATGCCCGTTCTGCTTCTGGTAAAGAACAGCATCTAAACCTGTACCACATGCATCTGTATGAAGCTCAAACGACTTCGAGAAGTCCGGGTACCCACGAATAGGTGGAAATGTGAGCTTGTCCTTCAAGACTTTAAATGCTCTCTCCTGATCTTGACCCCACTTCCATCTGGCATGCTGTTTGGTACTATGTCTTCAACTCTTCTTCCCAGTAGCCATGACATCTATAAGTGGCCGGGCAATATTAGAAAAATTCCCAATGAACTTTTTATAATAGCCTACGAAGCCTAGGAATGACCTAACCTCCTCTGGGTATTTAGGTGTTGGCCATTTCCTTAATTTGTCAACTTTGTCAGGGTCAGCTTGAACGCCTTCTTCTGACACAATGTGACCAATGTATTTTACTTTATTCATAAGAAATGAGCATTTCTTGGGTGAAAGTTTCAACCCATATTGTCTAATTCGGTCAAAAATCTGTCTCGGTGTAGCCAAATGCTCCTCAAAAGTTCTTGAAAATATAATCAGGTCTTCTAAATAAATATAACATATTTTCAAGTGCAGATCTCCTAGACGCTCTTCTTGTACACGCTGATAAGTAGCTGGAGCATTGGCCAGACCAAAACTCATCTTGTTGAACTCATAAAATCTGAGTGTACCCACGGTAAATGCAGTTCTTTCCTTATTGGAATCTTTTATCTCTATCTGGTGATACCCTGATTTTATATCAAGAACAGTAAAAAATCTATTACCAGAGAGAGAGAGTCTAAGATCTCTTCTACACGTGGAAGGGCGTAATTATCCTTGACTGTCCTGGAATAGAGTTGATGGTAATCAATACAGAGACGTAAGGATCCATCGTGCTTCCTGACAAGAACTACATTAAAGGAAAATGGAGAGTGTGATGCACGTATCACTCCACTGGCTAGTAGTTCCTGTGTGAGAGTTCTGACTTCGTCAATCATTGCTGGTGGGATCCTACGATACTTCTGTTTGAATGGTGTTGTATCGTACAACTCTATCCGGTGTTTCACCTTATCTGTTGTTCCTACATGTATGTCAGTCGAACTTGTAGAAAATATATCAGAATATTCTGATATCAAGTCTTTACATTGATGCTCTTTCTCCTCTGTCACATCTGGAGAAATCTTGATCTTGTCATAGATGTTTTCCAAATCGGAAGTAATTGTGGAATCCACAGACATCATGGTATTTAAAATCTGAACAGGCTGGAGTTCACACAATACTGCTCGTGGTGGCACTGCAACTGTCCTGGTGGTGACATTGCATATCTCCACAGGAACACTATCACTAGACTGGTAATCATAGAGTTGGAGAGATATAGTGATATCTATATCCGTATGGATGATTGATTTTCCTGTAGGTTGAAGCATAGCTAGGACCCCTATGGTATGATAGCTTCTTATCCATGTAACAAACTCAAGTTACTCTTCCATTAGGTGGAATGATAAGTCTCTCTGTTGCAGCAGATTTTATAATACAAAGTCTGTTGCTGTGGCGTTGCAACTCTCTTTGTCTAAGTGCCATGCACCTAAATGACATATACCATGGGGTATGCAAATTGGCTTCTTGTAAATATCTAGTGCCGAACTCGTCACAAGTTAAATCTATGAGGCGACTTATAATGTTAGTGCCAATGAGGACAGGTACTCTAGCATTGTAATTGCTGTTAGGTACTATTAAAAACAAGCACTCCTCTAATACATGATGCGGTGCACCATAAGACTTAATACTAACAGATATATGGGTATAGTCCACTAATGCATTTTCCATAGGCGGTAATGTTAACGTTAGGGTTCATAGCTCCGGCCCTAATTTTCGTTCAGCAACGAGGGACCTCTTGAATGAAAGCTCATCAAATTGTCTCTTTCCTGTTAAAATTTCGTGGCTTGAAGTCAGATTCGTTTTCCGGCAAAATGCGTCTGTATTGAAAAACTCTGAAAATGAAAGTAAAAGTAGGGAATTTCTCAGTTTTGGAAAGGGTGTACATCAAACAATTTCAATTCTTTTCTTCAAATGATAATTCAATTTTGACACTTGTTTTAAAAATTGCAAATCCTCTTTTCTGACATGTGTCAAACATTCTGATTTAAAATGTCCCAATAAATGTATATACACTCTGCAAGTATAGGGACTATTTTGCTTAAAGGCACTTCTTTGTTGTCCTACCGATTCTAAAAATAGTTAGAGGGATATACCCAATATAAAACAGTCATTGTGGTTATTTACAATTCTTAGCTTATATATTCACTCTAGACACTATAAAGAACCATGATTCCAAATTTGGAAAAATTCAATACATAACTATGGATTTTGCAGCATTGAAACACATGCATGAAATTTGAAGAAACAGTCCAGTCATAATTTACCTGAACAACATATAGCTCATTGGCACTCGATGCTCTTCAAATTGCATAAATTGAGGAAAATTTAATCTCAAGATTAAAATACATGTAAAACATAAACATTCAATATTTTACCAAATTTATTTTGTTCATATTCTTATGAAAAAGCTCAATTATGTCTGATTTTATAAAATTGTTGTCGTAAAAATCATGAGTTTTTCTTTAGTTACAAAAAAGAATTGTTTTCAAACACCACGAAAAAGGTAAAATAGAAAAGTATAGGAATTTCCCTATCCATCAAGGTATTACATGTAGGTATTGGTTTATAAATGATAAAGTTATATGACTCTATAATGTGAGGCCCTCAATTCAGTTTTTGCTCCATTTTGATGCTAGCTTGAGATTACCTCACCTATGACGTCATAATGACGTCATAGTGATGAGTTGTTTTTACTCATATAAGTGTAATATTTGCTGAACTTTTATTTAAGCCTAATTTCGGAACAAATGCACCATGACTTAACTCATTAAATATATGTCATAGGGAAAAGAAACTTGCTAATAAGGAATTTTTCTTTTACTCTTGTATCTTGTTACCATGGTAACAAATTTAGCAAAAATTATCAAAAGACATATCCTGTGGAAGAGAGTCTACATTTAACTAAAGTTCAAAATCCAGAAGAACAAGAAATACCCACAAAGTCTGTGAAATATGTATAATCAATGTAAAGTTTCCCAGTATCTATAATATTCTAAATTATCTGCATGTAAAATACTGGCCTTGCAGGGTATATAGATTTCATAGGTTCCTGCTTTTAAACTTGGACGAGTGAAGTTACAAAAATAAATTTTACTTACATAAAGTGTGGCCCATTGTTGTGTTTTATTCTTTGAAGAAGACTTCCATTTCAATTTACATGTTATCTAAAATAAAATGTTTTGAATTAAATTCTACATTATTAAACACTATTCCCAACATTTGCAATTCCATATCAAAAGCAGCCATAGAGAGAGAGAGAGGAGAGAGAGAGACACACACAGACAGACAGAGAGAGACAGAGACAGACAGACAGAGAGAGACAGAGAGAGAGAGGGGGGGGGAAGATACAGAAAGAGAGAACAGATAGGCAACAATAACTACATCTTCATGCACAACACATCTATACAGCCTAAAGACCACCCCCCCCCCCATAACATTCAATATCAACCCCCACCCAAACATATTGATCTATTTTTTCAATAGTATGAATAAATAAATACTAGTAAATATCTACTTAAAATGATTACTGATAATTTCATTCAATTTTGATTATGATAAACAAAGATAGATTTTGTGGATTAAGTACTAACCAACATGGTAGGCTTCTACATGTTAAAGAGTGCATACCTACATCTTCGGTACATAGTCATGTCACATGCATGACAAATTAATTTACTCCAATTTAATGCAAATCTATCATCATAAATATAGAATTGGAACTTACCGGACACTAATACAATTCCCTTACAATGCAAACTAATCTTAGATAGCTGGACACTGCTAGAATGAAGTATTTTTCCTCACCGGAAACTTTCTGCTTTTCTACTTTCACTTTTGCTCGCTTGAAATGATCGCACTAAAAACCCGAAGTGATATTTGGTTTCAAAATTTATAAAAATGTCTTCTAAACTCATATATAATTAGAAACACACATACATTTTCATTTTTTTAATGTAAAAACTCAAAATAAATTACATTCAAGTTAAAATCACAATTTCTTTAATTTAAATTGGTTTTTTGAAAATCCCGGGGGGGGGGGGGGGGGTGTTGTGATGGATATTTTCTTGGAAAATATGCTATTAAAATGATTAAACTTGTTGATCTTGTTGGAAATTTAGTTTATTCTCATAAATAAGAAGATGTACAAAAGAAAAATGCACGTTTATCATAATAATTGCAAATAAACAAGAAATATGCCTTACCAGCATGGAGCTCAATATGGGTATAGTCCACTAATGCATTTTCCATAGGCGGTAATGTTAACGTTAGGGTTCATAGCTCCGGCCCTAATTTTCGTTCAGCAACGAGAGACCTCTTGAATGAAAGCTCATCAAATTGTCTCTTTCCTGTTAAAATTTCGTGGCTTGGCGTCTGTATTGAAAAACTCTGAAAATGAAAGTAAAAGTAGGGAATTTCTCAGTTTTGGAAAGGGTGTACATCAAACAATTTCAATTCTTTTCTTCAAATGATAATTCAATTTTGACACTTGTTTTAAAAATTGCAAATCCTCTTTTCTGACATGTGTCAAACATTCTGATTTAAAATGTCCCAATAAATGTATATACACTCTGCAAGTATAGGGACTATTTTGCTTAAAGGCACTTCTTTGTTGTCCTACCGATTCTAAAAATAGTTAGAGGGATATACCCATATAACCTAAATAGGGCATATTCTGACCATCTGAACATTCAATATGCAGAACTTCATCAAGAGGATGGATCTCAATATGAGATAAATACTGGTCATAGAAGTCTGCACTTATGGTTGACACCGTAGCACCTGTATCTAAAAGAGCTAAACATGTGACCTGCTCAATCTCAATAGTCACCTCATTTGTAACACCAACTATTGCCTTCTTGTCAGTGAGCCTTGTCTTGGTGAAGCCAAACCCCTGGCCCCAGGATTCGACCTGTTGAAGTTTAAATGCTGGTCCTTCTGATGATCCAGTCTTACACGGCATCCCACTGCTATATGTCCTTCCTGGTGACACCTATAGCAAATGACTTTGTTCTGTTGAACTGCTGATGGTGCAGGATTCGCCTCATTAGCAGGTAATGGTGCAGAAGGCATTCTAGGCGACTGACTTGTTCGATATCCTCTAAATGCTCTTCTCCCTCTTTGATAAGATTGTTGAGGCATTTGACTATACTGAGAAGTCTGAGGATTCTGACTAAGCTGCATAACTTGTGCGGTGAACTGGTCAAGCTGAGACTGCATCTCGCTGAAACGATCAACACTAGTGTCACTAGTAGAAGTACATGTAGCAGCTTTCGCAGTTGCATGTTTACTAGGTTTCGCAACTGGTTTATGCTCCATCTCAATCTTCCTTATAGCAACTCTCAATCTATCAAAATCGTATGTGTTGTGATATAATGTCCTGATATGTCTTATGTCTAGTGACTCTTAAGCCTTTGTAAAACATGGTTCTAAGCATATCATTTTTTAGTATAGGGGAAACCTTGCCCTTTCTTACTGCTTTAGTGACTAAATCCTCTAATCGCACACTCCAAGTAGCACAGTTCTCATCATCTCGCTGTTTTGCGCTATAAAACTCTGCCAATATATCCTCTGCTTCAATAACATTGCCATTAATGCTGTCAAATTTGTGCAGAATTTCTTCAATGATGTCTACCAAGTCGCATTAGTATATTTGCCGGTTCTGCCTTCAGTGACCTCCTAATGGCCATTAGAATGGATTACTTTGAGTGACCTTCCCTCATCAAGCACATGACCTCATACCTCCATAATTCATATGATGTCTCTCCTTTACCATCACCGGAGAATATCGAGATACGGACAGGTTGTTTATAAGGAAATGAATCCACTTTAGAAACCTTAGATACAGAAGATGCTTCAGTCTTTATGACAGGATATTCAGGTTCATGTACCTCTGATTTAGTACCTACCATTCTTTGCATCCAAGATAGGAGATCCTCTGGGGAATCTGCTTTTGGCTTAACTTTCATTGCTGAAAGTGTCTTTACCGATTGATCAATCTCTTCCTGTGTCATATTACCGTCAGACACATTGCCAGAGACTTGTTTTTTATCTTCACCAGTTGCCATGACTGATGAAAGTAAGTACACGATGTAAAAACACAAGCTTGTCAAGAGCATTCAATGAATGAAATTTCAGGGAGGGTAGTCAAGCAATGCCGACTAAGTTGAAGCGAAAAGGGAAATAAATTCAGTGTAAATAGGTGGGCAGTTCACTAATAAACTGTGCAACGAATGGACAAATTTGTAAAAGGTGGGTAGTTCTCCAAGAACTAATGATATGAATGGTGTAACTTTGGGTATTGATATTCTACATAACTAAATTATAAGTAAAAATGAAAGTAGAAGTGCACTTCCGGTGCGTCTGCACATCCGTGAATGTTTTATGTCTAATAAATAGTTATGCAAGATAATAATATTTCTAAGCTTTCTAAGTACTCTAATAACTATATATAAATAAATGTATACATTATATAATTCACATATATCCTTCAACTGGTATGCTTAGCACTAATTAAGTCACCTAGAAATGCAATGCTGAAAACAAAATTTCAAAATTAAATTGATAACGCAAGGTGTCCAAAATTCACTTAACAGCTGATCTTACAACATCTATGTACAGTAGCTCTCCTGTAAATCCTGAAAGATAAGTTTAAAAAAGTATAATTGCAATACTGTGGCAAATGAAATTGACTAAAGACTACAGAAAGCACTAAGAAACTAACAATATCTAACAAATTTTGGTTTCGATGAAAAATTCGCGTGTTTACAAATCAAACTTCCGGTTACGCAATGATAGTATATCGAGCTCGATCGGAAAAGACGAAAACGAAAGAAACCGAACCCGATCTATACAACAATCGGGTATAGATGTAAAATCGATCCCGACTGAAAAAGAAGCGTGAAATATCGTACTAATAAATACAATCTTAAATATAAAAATGGGTGTATTTGTGATAACGTTTGAAATTTCAAATACCTACAACTAATATAAATGCCTTAATCAAAACCACCACTGAATTTCTCTCACAACACACACCTGCACACCAAATACAACTGCAACACCAACACAAAATCTACCACTAAACCACAAATACCTGCTTTAAATTTTTTGTTATTGGTCTTACAGTTATGGTCTCGTCAAAGCTGTATAGTTGTTAATAGCTCATATTTTCATTAATTATTAATAACCAGGATATTTTAAACAGGAATTAGAATGCTGAAAGAAAGTGCAATAGTCGTACGTTTCTCGTATGCCGTACTCTCTCAACAACCTACTATTTCTATCACTGAAGTAAATTTTCTTTACGCTTAAAAAAACAGTCAGTAGAAAAATATTGGACAAGTTATTGGCAATGGTTTTCGAGGGGTGTCAATTTCAACTGTTATCCTCCTAAACAGGCACTATTTATTTTGTTATACTGAATGTCTCAATTTTGAAGAAAACATCACTGCTTTTAGATAGGAATAACGTGAATTCTAAGGCGAACCGTACGCGCATGATTTTCGCGCATGTAACAATTCGTAATGTTACCCGTTGCTAAGTGCGTTGCTAATGCTGAGGGTAATAGAACAGATTATGAACTGCGTCTTAACCAATCAGATTTCAGTTTTTAACATGAAAGTATAACAAAACAAAATGATACATGCGCGAAAAATATGCGCGTACGGTTCGCCGTAGAAATCACGTCATTTCTTTATAAAAGCACAAGACTTTTCTCTAAAAAAAAAATAATGCCTTTGTGGGAGGGTAACAGTTGAATTCGACACCCGCGAAAATCATAGTCAACCTCTGCCTCGCGTCTGTTGACCATGGTTTTCTCGTGGTATCACTGTTTCAACTGTTATCCTCTTAAACAGACACTATAAATATAATGTTTCGTTACTCTAAAACTCTTTGTTTAGGAACAAAGATTGTTCACGACTAAATCAAGGAACTATAAGTCAATATCTGTACTAAGGCATTTATTAAATTCTTTGTACATATGATTTTCTTTATAAGGCGGCTTTTGTGTTTCAAAATTCAAATCCCCGCTCTGTGTTCGTTTCACAACCTTAAAAAAGACAAAATCAACAAAAATGGAAGAACTGCAGAAATAAGGTTGTTAACAAATATTCTTCTTTACAAAATTTAGCCACAGTAAATAAAAGAATCAAGACACAACCTCAGCTAGATGTATTCTAAGAGAGGCCATTACACGCTATTAAATCATTAGGTAATATATTAAAAAATAGAGTCGAAGGGTAAATGTATTATTTAATGTATTTAGTGTATGAAAGACAATTGATACGTTAGGGAAAAAGTACAGAAAAGTATTTCGACCCGATGTATTGTACCTTATATAAAAATCATATGAAAAAGGTAGGCAGAATCCCCAGATGTTGCATTAGACAACTGCTCATACAAGTATATAAAACACATTTTTACTTTAATTTTATTGTTATGGATAGGAAAAACGACAATGAATTTTCCAGGCAGTTTGTAAGATTAAATTTAAGCTTGGTACTTGTAACACATACCATAATCTGTTGATTTCACTCTTAGTTCATTTTGGTCCAGATTAAGGTTTATCAAGGCGTTGTTTATGGCTTGTTGTTGACCTGAAGGAGTTTTGGACCGTGTTACAACAAGATACGTGTTCATCTGGTTTGATTCCTGTACCCATATTTACTAAAGTTCGTAGACGTAGACGTAGACGTAGAAGTTACGAATGACGTAAGATTGAAGTTACGAATACGTAAAATGGTATTTACTAAGCTACTCTTAGACGTAGACGTAGGTTACGAATTCTTAGGTGTACGATTTATTCGTACGCATGCGCAATAATTAGTTTCACTTCATAGAAGTGCGCGATTTTTTTTGTTTATCGTCTGCCGGTTCAAAACTAAAGAAAGATGGACGCGAAGAAGCAGAGAAAGGCAAATTTTAGCGATGTGGAGGTGGAAGTATTAGTGGACGCGGTGGGAACTAGCTACAAGGTTTTGTATGGAAAGTTCTCACCGTGTCTGACTAACAACATGAAGACAATGGCATGGGAGTCGGTGACAGAGAAGTAGGTCGATTTTATAATCGGAGATCATGAAGATAATCACTATCTAGATCAAAAATACCATTTTACTGTATATGTAGTAATGTGTTAGTCCATCATTTATGGATTTTTCATTAATGATTATTTATCATTGAGTGTTTTATGGATTTGTGCATTGCGGATTCTTGATTTAACAGTTATTGTAATCACAATTCAGAATATCAGCTGACAATAAACACATATACAGAACACATTGTATTTCTGAATAATTATAGGTTTCATAGAAAGAAAATGACAGTGGTCACACACATATTACATTATTATTATGAAATCATGAAGTTCATATGTTTAGATCAGCTGTAGATATTTCTAATTTGCAAGCCTATTGTAAGTGGCTAAAAATTGGTAGACTATTTACATGCATTTGTGTTGTGAATTGGGGAAAGTAGCTCTTCAGTCTTCAGTTAGAAATGTTCCTCTTCACAAGTATTGGTCAGAATAAAAGCAGGTAGAGATTAATGGCTATCATTACTCTCTGATTATTGTTAATTTTTCGAGTTTAGAAATTTCAATTGATACTTATTCCCATGATACTTTAACACCTTCTAATCTAAATACCTGTACAAGTACACTGAGTGTTTGTGCTCTTTTCATATGCAATTGTGCACATATGTAGAGTAAACGCCGTAAGTCTGCAGTGCACAAGAGGGGTAGTGGAAGTAAAAAAAAAGTGGCAAGACATGCAGTCTGCAGTCAAGAAGAAGGAAGCTCAACGGAGGAAAAACTTGACGCAAACTGGAGGAGGGCCTTCACAGCTCCCCATGTTGAAGCCTTGGGAGGAGAAAGTTTGTTGAACATGCCATTATTCTATTTCAATCTTTACAGTGTTAAAAGGCAATCCAAACCTTCAAGAAGTATTTCATACTGTTGTATTCATATGTTAATTTGTTACATGTGATCCTTACAAGGAAATTAAGGTAGGTCCGTAACAATGAAATGATAAACTTCAAGTTGAAGATATCCATGGTAACATACAAAGACAAGCTGTTATTGTGTCAATTTGTGTGTACTGGTCCATTGATTTAGCAATTACAAAAGCGCAAATGGTATTGTTTTGGGGGTATAATTGACAATATGATATAAAATTAATATTTAGCTACATGCTAAGGTTCTGTCATTTAGTGAATGAATGCTTGAAATTTGTAAATGTCCGAGAAGACAGATCATTGTGGGTAAGTATGAACTAACCAGTATTGATGCTTCACTGACAATCTCTTGTGAACATATGTTGTTCTGTGTAAGTCCTTGTCTGTCCTTTTTATATGTACCCTAAATGTATATAACTGTCTTAGGAGATAATGGGTTCAAATCCCATCACTACTGCATATGTTTTCAAGTAGTGTTTTAAGGTAGGTCTCCAAGTTCTAGTATGAACTAATATAACTGTTATGTTTGCATGCTGTTTTATTTCTCCCTTGTTTTGTCTCCAACATCAATCCAATTTAAATCTAAATGATATTGTTTATAAAATTGTTATTAATTATGAATCATTTGCTTTACAAGAAAATGAAGATGAAATGAAAATGATTTTTTTTCAAATGCTTCAGACAAGATGCTTTATTTTTAACTCCTTTTTCTTTATGGAATGAATTGTAAATTGTCAGACTATAGTAAGGAAATATGTACTTTCAACTCATGAAAATTTTAGATATTGCAGTTGATTCCTCAGTCAGCCATATCTGGAATTGAGGATGGGGTGGACACCAGTGAAGTCAGGTCTTCCCTTCAGATGTCCCAAAAACCAAGTTGCCTTGAGATACAGCCATTTATTGTCACTGAGGGTAAGATTTTAAGTTGCCATGATACTTCACTATCATTGATCAAGTTGGTTTATCACTATGAATAGTTACAGTAGTTATACCCCCACATATGAAGTTTTAGGAAGGGGGGTCTTTTTTGAAGCACTCTGTTCATCTCTTTGTCTGTCTGTTCTACATGATCAGTCTTCTAAGATATGGAGTTGCATTATTATACCATAGGGGTAAGTGATTAATAATGAAGGAGAAAAACAACTTATTACTTCTTTCAAGACTTAGATTATTCAAGGTTTTATCCATCAAAGAGCTTTGCATGGCTATGTTCATTAATTGCAAAGGTTGGGTTTATTGTCTTTTTTCTGCATTGTAAATAAAAAAAATATCATTAATGTAACCAAGAGGCTTCTGGTTAAAAGTATGACTAAATAAATAAATAAAGAACAACATTTGTTTTAGTTCCAGCTGAAGAACTTGAAAATCTAGACACTAATAGTGATGTGCCAGTTGTCTCTCAATCTGAAGGTCAGTATATATCCTATGTTTAGTATTCTTTAAACAATTCAACATTTTGAAATACTGGTATTTAACTGAAATTTATCATTCTGCCCAAGAAAAGTGCAAAATTTATCAAAATGCTTATAATTGTTAGTTTAAGCAAATATAATTATCAATCTGATTAAAATCAGATCTGCGATTCACTCCAACAAATTCAATGTCGCTACACAAAGATCTCTTGTGTTGCAACATCGAATTAGTCGGAGAGGATCGCAGATCTGATTTTAATCAGATTGATATAATTATACACACTGCAAATATGATTATACTCCTTGCAAACAAAGATTTGGGGGGGGGGGGTTAAATAGGAATCTCCTTGTCCGTCTGTCTTTCCCTGTGTTCCCTGTCAGTGCAATCATGTCAATGATTGCATGTATAGCACACACATGATGGTTGCAATATTGAAAATGTAAGATCATCATTATGTTAATGATTCTGATGGATTTGCCATTCTCAAATGTTAATATAAGTAATATACAGCAATGTGAAAAAATCATCAATGAACTTTTCTCAATGCTGTTTATTTCTTTAGATTACTTGAATTATGATATTTTCTTAACGGGGTGTATCATTTGTAAGCTTGCAAGCTCAAGGTACCTCTTGCTAGTTTTCTTTAAAATTTCCTTTAACTTCACAGAAGAATCTTCTTTGTCAGAACCGTCAACTTCTAAAGGTATGAAAACAAGAAAAACACAAAATAGAAACACAATTCTATTTTGCCTTACATATGTGAAAAGAGAAAGCTTTTTCCTAATTAAAAATAAAAAATTTCTAGTTTATATCAAGATTTTAAAAAGATAAAAAAAAATGTTCTGGCATTACTCTATCGAGATAAGATTTATTTTCCGTTTATAAGGAAAACGGAAAGCTCAAACATTTAATGAGTACAGCTACGGATCTCAGCGCCTCATTGAAATTGAGGAGGAGAAGCTTTCAATCAAAAAGCAGAGACTGGAAATTGAAAAAGAGAGGCTCGAGATTTTGAAGAACTTTTATGCTTTGTTTTCTTCTTCAAATGTTCAATCTGTTTGTAATCTTTTGTCTGAGTTTTAATTAGTAATTTCATTTATACTTGCGTAAAACTTCCACCCTCTGTGAGACCAATGTTTTTTATACCTCCGCTCCAAAGGAGAAGGGGTTATACTGTTTTACCCTTGTGTGTCTGTCTGTCTCATGACTGTCCTTTTGTCATCTGTCTGTCAGTAACGGTAATTTCTGTCACAGTTTTTCAGCAACTATTCATCACAGATGCTTGAAATTTTAACACACTATTTGTTTAGGCATGCCAGAAGTTAGGATTTATTTTTGTACCAATCAGCTTTCTGTCAACTTTGCTCATATTGCATATTCACATCAGAGCTGGGTATTACTAGTGAACATTAGCTCACAGATATCTTGTTCTGCCTTTTCTGACCATTATTACAATTACAATTTCTTGTATGGAAGCAGCATTTCTAATTTGCTGGTTATATTAAATTTTATTATAATTATCCACCATATGGACTAGAATATTTTTGTTTATATTTTAAAGAATGTGAAAACATTAAGTACATGAATGAATTGTCTTGGAAAATAGACTTAATCATTTTTAAATTTATCAAATAACAAATAAACACATGCTAAATTTCAAGGGACTCAATGTATTTCATAAATGTATTTTAAGAGTACCATCTGAAGACAACTTTAACAATAATACATGCATATAAAATGTAAATTTAAAAGTACAGTAAGTCATACTCTGGCATTATCTTGATGTGTTGAACAGTATTAATTTTTTGATTTACAAAAAAAAAATTGAAAATGACACTGTGGATTAACAAAAAATGTTTCTTTGTATGTGTTCCAGTTAGATTGAGAATTCAAAAATGAAGTATAACAATTCTACAGTAAGATGGCAGCTTTAAATGATATCTCTCTTTAAAATATCAAATAAAACAAATCTAAAACAATAACCATATTGTTTACCATAATTGAGTTGACAATGTAGAACATGATTTTTTAGATAACAAATTGGAAAACATCAATCTTGGAACACATTTAACGTACTAACTTTTGTACAATTCAAAGATAATGACATGTAAGCAGAAAAAAAATTATCACTTATTTGAATAATTAAAATATCAATCTTCATTTAACAGGGTGTTGCACATTACTTATCAAAAATTACTAACTATTGGACAGGCAAATATATCAAATAAACAGACAATTCCACTAAATAATTAAAATCTTCTAACAATGATGTTTCTGGTGTTAACTGCGTTTGCATTGACAATAGTTTCAGCATTGAAAGTGTCATTATCAGAGAAGATGGGTACTTGTCCCGTTGCTGGTGCTGGAATGCGGTCTTCGATGGCCCTGTTGTGGAGGCGGCAGCAACATTCGATGATCCTTACACATTTTGAAGGGGTGTAGGCCAAAGCTCCTCCTGTTTTGTGCAGACATCTGTAACAGAATATTGATGTTATGATTAACATGGATATGAATTATGATCCGTCACCTAGTCATGCGTTTGTTGGAAAGTATAAATTTATGCATTGTCAAGTCCCAAACATTATTTTGTATTTTTTTTAAAGAATTTTGCATGTTTTTGCAACTATTTGTATGGCCCATTTGTAAATGGGTTAGTGATGTTTTAAAAATAATTTTATAAAAAAAATGAATTTGAAATAATTTTATGATTTGGGTATTCTGTATCTAATTCTCCCTTTTCTGTATTGTAAGCTCGTCATCATCAGATGGGGGAGCGATGTTGTCCCATTGGAAGTGCAGTCTCGGGAAAAAGTTCAATTAAAGAAATAAAGAGAAGATAAAAGAGAAGTGTTACCCAGGTAAGAAATTTTGCTTATATGCTTTATGTTTGGAGTCTGTTTTGCAAGTCTAATATTTGAATGAAATCTATTTTTTTTATACTTGCCGAAATCTGGACTTAAGGACACCAAAAGCCCTCTCAACGCAGTTTCTTGTCTTGATGTGACTGGCATTGTACTTCTCCTGTTGTCCTGCTTGGGGTGTGAGGAAAGGAGTCATTAGCCATGAACGAAGGGGGTAGCCACTGTCCCCTAAAAGCCATCCTCCACCTGGCAGCTGGTCCATTATCTCGGGAATGCTCGAGTTTGCAAGTATGTATGCATCATGTGTGGCACCCCCATACTTGCAAACGATGTTTGTAAATCTGAAATGAGATGTTGGTATATAAATGCAGTCATAAGGAAACAATTTAAAAATGTTGATAGTTTTATATATCCAACATAGTAATTTCACTGATTGTCCACTTAAAAATAATATTTTTTATTTACCTCAGGTCAGCCGTCACGATTCCCTGCATATTTATGGCATGAAATCCTTTCCTGCACACAAAGACATGCTCATCGTCTCCAGTCATTCCGATGATTGGAATCAAAGTTCCATCAATGGCACCAACTACGTTGGGGAAATTTGCCACCCTCAAAAATTCCTCCTTTGTCCGAAGAATTTCCTCTTGCCCCATCGGAAAAATGATGTTGTCAAGGCTGGCATTCAGGGCATCAACGACTCCCATAAACATTCTGCTGAACGAGGGTTGAGAAATACCATGTATGTCAGCAGCCTCAGACTGAAAGTCTCCTTTGGACAGAACTCGAAGAGTTGCCAACACCTGTAAAAATTAATTCTCGTGTGTTAATGTTATTGCTCATTCAAATTTAAATTAAAGTTTCAATGAATATAGATACATGTTTCTGAATTTTCTTTGGTACAGAATGTGTACAATAGAATAGTTGTTTGGACAATTAATGATTACCATGGGGTAAGATTGGGTTATTGGGGGGGGGGGGGGAAGGGGGGTAAACAATTTTTTTCATAGGAATACAGAGAAATATCTTCAAATCTCTTAAAAAAGATTTGCCTAGAAAAGCTGTAAATTTTGTGAAAGAATATTAGATAGTGTAGATTCAAATTTGTTCAAATGACAATCTTTAGGAGTAGTGTGGGGCCACACCTTCAGTTGTACAAAGGAAAACAAATTAATTATTCACAAGAACTGAAATGTTATTATATATGCTTTTACTTATTTATATAGCATTTTTATATATTTTAAAATTGTTTAAACTTTGGCCCCTGGATGATTATTGGGTTCAGAATTTGATGTACATGTATGCTGAATGTGACGCGACTATAAAATCCTGTTAGAAAAGGGACTTGATTATACCGGTATATATAAGAATATCCAGGGGGAAACAGATTTTTTTGTATAGAATCTACATGCATTATACCACATTGTCAAGATTTTTTGTATTGTGACTCAATGAAGCCGCTTTTATCCTGCCTAGTGTTGCTCAGGTGAGCGATGTGGCCCATGGGCCTCTTGTACTTGTAAATTTCTATACCCCGTGTAATTTAAATGAGGACACAAAGGAATAACAATTATCAAAAGTCCTGAATTTTGCATTGTGGTCCAAATAACAAACATCTTATTAAAAATTAATTTTCTGTGTGTAGACGTGTAGGTGGAATTCCATGGTCATTTGTATGCAGTCACATATGCTCAGGTTGGACTGAATATACCTGTTATATGTAATTACACAACATTGTCCAGATAGAAGTATTCAAGACTACACGCATATCGCTAAAAGTTAGGAAGTAAAACTGTGAAGTGTTAATAAGTTCACGTATGTGGAACTACTGTGTTCCCCTTTATACTGAACCTTGTCATCTATAATAATACATTACAACATGTTGCAGATAATAACAATGAAATTTCATATATTCATCCAATATCCTTTATCTGCAAAGATATTCTCGTTGAAAAATTAATTTGAAATATCTCAAATAATATTTTTAAAATAGGTTTCAAAACCCTTAACACAGTTTCACCCGTAAAACAAGAATATCGCTATGTACATACTGGGGGGGGGGGGGGGGGGGGGGGGGGTTATAATGGGTATTCATAAAAGACACTGATCATTGTTCATCAGTAAATGTATGTGTAACATCAAGATTGTGTTTTATCACATAAATGTCATCCGGATGATTATATATATCGGACTTTTTGTAAACGGGGGGGGGGGGGGGGGGGGTGAAATGCTTGGGATTCCTGGTAAATTGTTGGATATATTATACCAAAGAAGTAGGGTCATGATTGATAATTGTATAAGACAGTAATCATTGTTTGTCAGTAATTAATCAACCAGACAGCATGTTTAACATTGTGTTTTATCATATCAATATCATGATGATGAATGTATATATTCGGATTTTTTTGAGGAGGGGGGTGAAATGCTTGGGTGAAAATTATACTGCAACTAGAAATACATCGGGTTCAATATCAGCGAAATTACTTACCATAGATGAAACAGGCAAAGGATGAGACCTGTTAGTAGGTCGTGAAAGTCTTCTGTCCACCTGCTCAATGAAATCAACGATGGTCCGCCTCGGGAATCGATAACGGCAAATTAGTTCTCGGTCGCTGAAAACATCTAAGGGGTTAGTCCGGTCCCGGAAAACTCTCTGACGTCTCAGACTCCTCTCTCTCGCAAGTGTAAACAAAATCGCCGCCATGTTTGATAAGATACGTGTACCTATCGAGCAGACGTAGATTTACGTCCGATTATGACGTAATTTTACGTCAACGTCATTTTGTGAATACCGATTTAGACGTAAACGTACGCTACGTCTAAGTTTACGTCTACGTCTACGTCTACGAACTTTAGTAAATATGGGTACTGGTGCATGATTACAAATCCTCTTTCTTTGTCATCGTTGATATATAAAACTTTTTGTTTCCCTAGTACCTCTGCAAACGATAAATTTTTAATAAAGACAGTTTATAAGCATTTCAATTAATTTTATCTATAATAATAAAACACACTTAACCAACAATAAAAAATTTAAAAAATCATTTTTGAAAGGATTTCAAAGGATTTGAAGAAGCACATTCACCCTTATTGGACATTCGGATAACCTCGAACTCTACCGCATGCTCTGGTGAAGGGTCTGAACTCAGAGGTTGGAACAAAAGACTTGTCGACCGACATTCCTGGGTGTTTCTAAAACGAATGCCAATGATGAATCTACTTTAATTAAGTACTAAGTAAGTTCATTAGTGGTCAACTAATTTACACGTCTTTGTAAATTTTAAACCTGACATTTATGTGGGGTTTTTTTTATTCCACAATGTATAGGATGCCACAATATCTCAATGCGCTGTAAGATGTACAATCAAGACATACGGAAAGTAACGATACAGGTGATTCAAAAGTTTTCCATCGCCTGTCAGCTCAAAGTCACCAAAAGTGTTGTCTCTAACTGTCGAATTGCGATTGTCCATTAACAGATACCAACGCCCCAACAGCTACAACAGAGGAGTTGGATGTATATGAAAATTGTAAAAAAAAATACAGTAAAGCAATTGAAAAAAAAATTTACACAAAAAAGATAAAATAGCAGACGACAACTTTCCGACTTCTGTCAATCCTTTGCAACCCCTCGAACGTTAATTTTGAGAGTAGTCCTTTAGCATTCAAAATTGATTGTTTATTATTGATTCCGATTTTTTCCGATGTGTCTACAAAGTTCAATATTTTTATATTGTAGCGATTCTTATTATAATATTTAAATGCTTCCATTATTATTAAAAGAAATTAAAAATGAAATGCTCATCATAAAAAAAGTCTTATGATACCTTGCTATGATCCAAACGGGGAAGATTTTCATTGCTCTTTTTATACACTCTTAAAAGTCCGCACGATGCATTAATGACACAAAGTATGAGAAAAAAGACTTGCCTTTGCTTACGCATGTTTGCTTTCTACAATGTGGTAGAAACTGACTTACACTAGTTATATACACTTATATATCTGTGTCTTACAACCTCTCATCCTCTGTCTATCGAGTATGATTCAAACCATCCTTCTTCTCACACTCGTTACGGTCTGACAGGTATCGTTATGAGGTTATCTTGTGACGTTGCAGTACCAAAGCAAGTGAAATAGACGTGTTTTCTCGCACGTTTTATGTCCAGATATATTTGTTTGATGATGTTATAGATGAAATTTATTTTACAATAAAAAGTAATAACACAAAAAATATTGGTTTTTAAATATTTAACAAATCAATATGTTACAATAATATAGTTTCAAGAGAACTACAATCATGTATTGGTTGGATAAAAGAAGAGAGTAACTGTGTTTGTACTTATTTGTTTCTTAAAAGTTTGATCGTCTTATTGTGTTTCAGTTAGTACAATTTGATCTTATAATATAATTAAGAATATGAATAAAAATGTAACAGATGCTTTTTGTAGATTTGTTTTGAACAGAAAAGGCTGATCCAGACTGTTACTCGTTAATACATACATTTACTTGGAATTTGAATAAGGAATAAGGAATCATTTTTTGAGTATTATGAGGTAATAATTTTGGTCGGGGCGTGATCAAATCCTATAAAGCCCGAAGGGCTTCATGATATATTTGATCACGCCATGACCTAAATTATCACTTTATAATTTTACAAGAATGATTCCTTTCCTTATTATTTATAAAATTCTAAGCTATATTTAAGTATAAATACGCAAATCCCGCTGACGCCTCAATTTTACGCCATTTGAATTTATGATTTATAAAAAATCGATACGTGGTGTTATAAGAGGCAAAGATACTGGAAAATGTAAATATAATAGTATAATATATATATATACGTCTTTGTAACAGATGTCAAAAATGGCTTCTAACAACGGAAAACTCACGTGCAAAATTTTATGGTGCTGGCGTAGTTTATAACTTCAATTTTGCTCCTCATTTCCGTATTTTCATATCAATTTTTTACATACTCCCAAAAAAGTGGGGGGGGGGGGGCAACTCTATGATAATTCAATTTTTTATATGTAAATTTTTAAAAACTTGTTGCTGCGAGAAAAAGTGGTGGGGGGCAGGCCCCCCTGCCCCCCCCCCCCCCCCCCCCCCCCCCCGATGTGTCGTGCCTGCGATAAAACGACCTTGTCATCAAGTACAATGTTTATTAATACACATGCTGATTGACGTTGTTAGACCATTATTTATACAACACGCTTCCTACAGTTTCTTCCGTTTTTGATTATAAAGACAATGAGCACACGGCGGATATGATCCCACCTCAATCGTTTAAAATGTCCTTTGCTCTTCTGTGGATTTGTATTTTGCTATATGGATTTTTGAGACGGTTGACAATTTGTTATTGTCATTTTTTCAAAATACGAGGTGCTTGATCCGAACTAAGATACAATCGATTTGCTATACGCCCTGATGAAAATGTCACGTTATCATGCCTTCAATTACATAAGTAGAATACTTTACACAACAACAACAATAAACACACGGAGAGTTTGTTGTCAAACATCAATGCTAGGATTACATACGATTAGAAATAAGAAATAAGAATAAAAATCAAGTCGATATAAATTTTATTTGAAATTACTTGATCGATAATAGAATACTGGGAAATATACAGACAGAACTAACTTGATAAAAGGAGACCTGATAACAGGTTTCTCTACATCTGTCGCTGTAATTTTATAAGGTTGTTTTCAAACAACTATTCTAATAACATAACAAGTATTTTGGTTTTTGTATATTTGAGATAAGTGAAAAAAGAATACTAAAGTGATACTAAAGTAGGCCTCCCGTCTCTCTTAATTTTCCAGTGCATCTGCGACGCCGTTCACTCTACCTGCCGAACCGAGGTACATGTACATTATTGATAGGTCACAATGAAAATGAAAGTTTTATTTACCATTTAAACAATAGAATGCTTTCTTTGGTGATTCATTCGGGATATGAAGGTAGTGACATTGCAGAAATATACATAACTCGCGTTAGCGGGTTATGTAAATTTTTTCTGCAATGATCACTTCCTTCATAACTCAAATGAATCATCAAAGAAAGCATTTTATTGTTTATATTAACATCTTTCTTTAAGCTAATCGATAAATTGATTAGGAAAAGTAAGTAAAATTCACTAAATTACAGTTGATGTACGTGAGTTAGCTAAAAGAAACAGCCAAATAGTCTCCTGTGAGACTTTGAGTCTGCCATCGTCATAATTATTTCGTGCAGTCCGTAATTTTTCCTAGGTCGCTATAGGTTTGGACCAATCGATAAACAGGGTGTGTCGATATCTGTCCTGTCATTTTCTTGTCAGTTTCAGCCGCTGTTGATTTCGACCAATCGATAAATGGGACGTGTTTATTTCAGTCTGGCTATTTCTATAGAGCTATGAATTAACTATAAGTTAAGACTATAAGGGACTTCCGGTGTGGCTACGCACATGGCGTGAGGTGAAAAAGTGCAGAGGGCCGTTATTGTTGACTATTTAAAAAGATAGTAGGCGTTAGAAAATCAATAGGTCAAGAATAATATGTGAACTTAGGTTTTCGAGTCCTACATTGAATTTTACGTGGTTTTGCGTCTTTGTAAAGGTTTAGTGGAATAATTTACACTACCAGCGAGGAAATTCGGGACGCACGAGAAAGATGCCGCGGAAAGACACACAGAAAGAGAAAGAATGCCAGCAGAAGGAAACCCAGAAGGAAACTCAGAGAGAGAAAGAAGGTCTACAGGATGATGAGGTATCAAACAAAGACTTAAAAGACCTTTTCTCACGTTTAATTAAAAAACTAGACGAATCGCTATCTGCGCGGTTAACTGCTTTAGAAGGCAAGGTGGACGATGCGTTGACCGGCGAGTTGAAACAAATAAACGACTCCCTTCAAAATCATGAGGACAGGCTGGCTGAGCTGGAAAAACAACAGAATGAAGTTATTAATCTACAGGTTGACAAGATGGACACGCTGGAGGATGCATTGAAAGAACTCCAGGATCGAATAATGCAACAAGAGGCAAGATCACGTAAATACAATTTATTATTTTACGGCATTCCAAAAGAAACAGGTGAAGTAACCCATGATATTATTGTAAAATTTCTTCATGAGAAACTAAGCATTTCATTAGAATCAGCAGAGTCAATCCTGATTGAAAACTCGCACAGAGTACAAAAGAATCCTAAAAGCACCTACAAACCAGATGCACCAGAGGCTATTATAGTGAAATTTGTCCGCATGGAGGACCGAAATATGATCTTAAACCTAGCAAGATTCAAAACCTTACCAAAGGGCTACGCTGTCCGAACAGATCTACCGGTGCACTTGAAGAAGAAGAGGGGGGAATTGGCTCGAAAAGCATATGAACTCAGGAAATCAGGAAGGAAGACCAGAATCCGTGAAACAAAAGATGACGTTATTTTGGAATATCGTCCAAGAGATGGAAAAGAATGGCTCGCATACAAGGCTTCTGTTTAGTTACGAAAAACGTGATAATTTTGTGATGTATATTCTTGTGTTCATGGAATATCGTCCAAGAGATGGAAAAGAATGGCTCGCATACAAGGCTTCTGTTTAGTTACGAAAAACGTGATAATTTTGTGATGTAATATTCCGGTGTTCATGGATGTGATTAGAGAATACCAAATAATTTAAGAGAAGAAATCTTTTGCAAGTGCTCTATTCATTATAATGATGTATACTCTTTGTCCTGTGCCTCAAAGTATGAATTTAGAGATATTTTCGTAGGTCTATATATACATGAAGTTTACAGGAATTTTCTAAGATAGAAAAGATTTTAAGATGTAGTAATCACACATGGGGACTAATACTCCCCCCCCCCTCAAGTCCCGAGTATTGGGTTATTAAACTAAGATTTACAGGTATTCTCTTTGATATGTAGTATGAAACTAGACAGAGGGACTTACATTTGTTTTTTTCTGTGCCCCAAAGTGTGATTGTTTAAAATAATGGTTACAGGTATACATACATTTTGATATGTAGTAATGACGCATAGGGACCTGCACTTGTTTTTTTTGTTTTTTTCCTGTCCCCCGTATATGAGTTTATATAAGCAATTACACTGTTTACAAGTCCCGAGGTATTGGTTATTATTAGATTTACAGGTTTTCTCTTTGATATGTAGTATAATGTAACTAAACATAGGGACTTACATTTGTTTTGTTTTTTTCTGTGCCCTGAAGTATGATTGTTTAAAATAAAGGTGACATACCCTTTGATACGTAGTAACGACGCGTGGGGACCTATACTTGTTTTTTTTTCTCTGTCCCCCTTTGTATGAGTTTATATAAGCAATTACATGGTTTTCTCATTTCAATGTATTTAAGATAAGGTTTACTATCTTATCTAGAACTTCATAACATACTTTAAACTAGCGAGACCCAAATCTCTACAATATATTTTTTTTTATGAGATGTTTTGTTACATTACCATACAGGAAGTATTTGTCTTTTTTGATGCAGGTGTGAAAGGGTTGAGTGAATGTATCATGCATAGGTGCTTACTTGCAATACAGTTTACAATCTATCAATGACTAAGTGTAAAATAACTTCTGTAAACTGCAGAGGGTTACATGATCCCATGAAAAGAAAAGATGTTCTTAACTATTTAAGAAGTCATAAATCATCCATCTATTGTTTACAAGACACTCACTGTACGGAATTAGATAAAAACTCAGTGTATGCTCAATGGGGTAATGAGATGCTGATAAGCCCGGGTAAATTGGATGCAAGAGGAACATTAACCTTATTTAATAACACAAATGAAATAAATATTTTAAAAGGTTTTAGCAATAATGAAGGAAATTTCATTATATCAAATATAATGATAGATAACAAGTACTCAATTACGCTAGTCAATTTATACGGGCCCAATAGGGATAATCCTAATTTTTATTCTGAGTTGAGTGATAAAATAAATGACTTTTTTGATACTGATGTGGGGATTGGAATGTTGTGCAAGATTACCAATTAGATTAGATTATTATGTGTGGGGATTGGAATGTTGTGCAAGATTACCAATTAGATTGTTTTAATTATCTTAGAGAAAATAATCCAAAAAATAAAATTGAAATAGAAAAACTAAAATCAAAGTTCAATCTAGTAGATCCCTGGAGAATCAAAAATCCAAATGTTAGAAAATATACATGGAGTAGAAAAAATCCTGTAAAGCAAGCTAGACTTGACTTTTTCCTTGTGTCGGAGGAACTCCTATCAATTATTGATAATGTACACATACTACCCGGCTATAGGACTGACCATTCTATTATTGAATTAGACATCACTATAAATGACTTTAAAAAGGGAACGGGATTCTGGTGTTTTAATAATTCACTACTTAAAAATAAAGACTTTGTAACAAATGTTAAAAAAATTATTAAAAAACTGATAATGAATATCGTATTAATGAATCAACACTGGAAATTCCAGACAACTTATTTTTAGATGTTTTATTGATGAAAATAAGGGATATGGCAATACAAATGTCGTCAAAATTAACACGAGAAAGGAGAGAACATAAAGTAAAGATTAGTAATAATTTAAAAATTTTACATGATATGTATTCTGATAACCATTTGCCACTATATTTAAATATGATAAACGACCTTGAGAGAGATCTGGAAGAAATTAGAAAATATGAAATAAAGGGGCTTTTGCTAAGAAGTCATTGTAAGTGGATAGAAGATGGAGAAAAACCTACAAAATATTTTTGTGCTTTAGAAAAACGAAATTATGTTAACAAAAATATTAGCAAATTGGATATTGAGGGTAAACATATAAATAAACAAGAAGAAATATTACAAGAAGTAAAAGAGTTTTATAAACAACTGTATGCAAATAAAGATCAAGATCTTGATGATGTTAACCTAAAAGATTTACTACAAAAAGTAGAGGTACCCAAAATAAATAATAAAATAAAAGAAATTTTAGATGCAGAAATTACAAAACAAGAGGTGCTTCAAGCCCTCAAAAATTTCAAGAATGACAAAACACCTGGAACAGATGGCTTTACTGCAGAATTTTTTTAATTTTTTTGGATGGATATTGATTCTTATATTCTCAAATCTTTTAATTATAGTTATGAAATGGGACAGTTATCTTATAATCAAAAGCTAGGAATTATATCTATTCTCCCAAAAGGCAATAAGCCAAGGGAAACTCTAAAAAACTGGCGACCAATCACCTTATTGAATATTACATATAAACTGATTTCTAGTGTCTTGGCGAATCGAATGAAACCAACTTTAACGAAAATAATTCATGAAAATCAAAAGGGCTTTCTTGCTGGTAGATACATAGGCGAAAACTCTAGATTATTGTATGACATTATGCACTATTGTAAGGAATATAATAATCCTGGTCTTATTCTTCTGGTCGATTTTGAAAAAGCATTTGATTCTATCTCTTGGAAATTTATTTACAAAGTATTGCATTTTTTTTAATTTTGGTGAGAATTTTATAAAATGGATAAAGATTTTGTTTAAAGAGCCTAAATTATGTGTTATTCAAAATGGTATTTTTTCTGATTTTTTTCATATGGGACGAGGTTGTAGACAAGGGGACCCAATTTCACCATACTTGTTCTTACTTTGCGCAGAAATAATGGGTATAATGATTAGAAATAATAATCTAATTAAGGGAATTGTTATTGAAGATAAGGAATACAAATTATTACAATATGCTGATGATACAGTCTTATTCATGGATGGGTCAGAGGACTCCATCAGGTCAACTTTATCTTTAGTCAACCAGTATTCCAAATTTTCTGGATTGAAACCAAACTATGATAAAACACAATGTATAAAGATTGGATCTACTGCTTATACTGGCAATAATTTATATGAAAAATACAAAAACCTAATGTGGTCACAGGAACCATTTACAGTCTTAGGTGTTACATATTGCATAGACTTAGATACAAATACTATGTTTGATTTAAATTTTTTGCCAAAAATTGAATCAGTTAAGAAATTAATATCATCATGGTCAAGAAGGATTTTAACTACTGCAGGCCGCATAACAGTAGTAAAGACTTTGCTTATACCCAAATTCAGTCATTTATTGATGACGCTACCAAGCCCATCTAAAGAAAAACTCAAAGAAATTGAGAACTTACTGTTTAAGTATATATGGAATAACAAAACAGCAAGGGTAGCTAAAAACATTATATGCCAAAGTTATGAATACAGTGGCATGAGAATGACATGTCTTGACTCTTTTTGTAAAAGTTTAAAAATCACATGGATTCGCAGATATTTTGATAATTCCTGTAGTTCACAATGGAAGCATTTAATAAAGGATTTAATTCCAGATATAAGTTATCTAGCTATATATGGTGTAGATTTTTATAGAAAGTTCAAGAAAGAAGTCAAGAATGCTTTTTGGATTGATGTTTTTTCAGCTTTATCAGACTTGAGGCTATGCATTGATAATCTGACATCTGTTTTAAGTCCAGTATGGTATAATCAAGATATATGTATAAACAACAAAAGTATTTGTTATAGATCATGGTTAAAAAAGGGTATTCAGTTTGTTTTTGATTTTTACAATACGGACGGAACCTTGCTAGGATATCATGAATTTTGTACAAAATTTGATTTAAAAACACCATTTACATTATTTTTTGGAGTAATTGATTGTATTAGAAAATTACATTTGAATTATGACTATGATAATATTCAAAGAAGTCAACCTTTTTTCCCAAAATTCTTACAATTGATTACAAAAAGCAAACAAGGTGGTAGAGATTTCTATGATGTTTTTATTAATCAGAAGTACAGAAAGCCAAAAAGTGAAATCAAATGGGAAAATATTTTAAACTTAAATGTTGACAACTCCTGGTGGAAAAAACAAAATATTTTGTTTTTTAAAATAACCAATGATATACAATTGAGGTGGTTCAATTATAGAATTATACATAGAATCTTAGCAACGAATACCTTCTTATGTAAAATTGGCATTACCAATACAAATTTATGTAGTTTTTGTAAGATATATCCAGAAACACTGTGTCATCTTTTCTGGGAATGCGAATTTGTTGAAAATATTTGGGAAAATGCATTGATTTGGTTCAAAGAACAGTTTGGAATAGATATATCTCTAAACAAAGTTGATGTTTTGTTAGGAAAATACTATAAGTATTACAATATATTTAATTTAATAATATGCATAATTAAAAAACATATTTATAGAAGTAGGAGCAAGAATTGTAAACCCTCATTTGAAAGGGTTAAAGAGGAAATTGTTTATTACTTTCACTGTGAGAAACATATTTATAAAAAAAATGGTGATATGGAAAGTTTTAATAAGCGATGGAACCTGATAATGTTTTAAGAAAAAGGATAATTATTTTTTATGCAGTTACAGATGATGTAATACAATTATCTATTGCAAAAGCAAGATTAACGTAAAATTATAGTTGTCTACATATTTTCATATGCATGTGTTTGGATGAATGCTGTGTAAATGTTAAAGAGAAAAACCTCTCACGAAAGTGTACAAGTTTATATATTTATATATAACTGTATGTAACTTAGTACTTGGTGATCCTAGGGCCCCAACCCTGGCACCAATTATATTTGCTTTATATTAAGTGATGGGACAATAAAAGGTTGAAAAAAAATGAATTAACTGTAAGTTTCCGTAAGAAATAAAGGGAATAATACTTGGAAGATGTAAATATATGACAGTAAATGTGTTTAAAAAACAAAATTACCCGATGTTATATTCATTCTGCTTCTACACAAAATATTTTTTTTTTCATGATCTTATAACTCAAGAATATCTGCATGAACATGTACACATGAATTGTAAAACATGTATGAGTGTCAAGTATTAAAAAAGTTTTTTATGGGGACAGGATACCGGTTCTGTAAACTAATCGTAAACAGGTCATATCATTCAGCTGTTTTCTGTTTGTGTCCCCTAGTGTCTAAATATAAGCCATTATACCACGTGAATTGTAATACACTGTTTTATGTTGGGTCTTACTTTTTACGAAATAAGAATCTCAGGCAGTTTAAGCAACCACCAACCCACCCCCCCCCCCACCCCCGCCCACCCCCTCCTTCATTCCAAGTGCTTGAAATGTTATGGAAAATGAGTTTTTATTGGGGTATTTGTAATATTTGTTTCTAAAAGCCTACTTGTTTAGGTAGCACAATATGCGAAACTAGTTGATTTTACATATTCTCTCTCAGTGTTACTGGTGTATTTAAAGAAGCATAATGAATGAATTTGATCACATGCTTACACAAAGATAAATTAAATCTGTCATTGCTCAAATATTGTTAATTAGCAAATTCAATGGCAGTACTACAAGAAATAACCGAAATTTATTTACGCTGCAATTTGCCATATTTTCATATTTTAGAAAAAAGACAACTATTTTTTTACTCGATGATCCTTTTTAAAGCCTTTCTTCTAAAGTCTTCATAAAAAAGACTCGCACCTTTTCATCCGTGCGGTAACGGGACATTCATTTTACAGTTTTTATAGAAAGTCCAATTCCTCTTTATAACCCAAAACTCAGCATTCATGGGCCTCGCCCCGAAAACACATTCAATCAGGGATATGCCCATGACCTACAGGGAGCCCAATTCATCCTGCCTCTTTAAATAATTTTCCTTTGGAAATTATTGCATCTGCTCCTGAAAGGAACCATATAAAATTTGCCCAGCTTATCTAACAGCGGTAATTATTTAAAGAATAGGACTTATTTTTCTGCATTTCCAACAGCTAGAAGATGTTAGATGTTGATTTGTGAAACTATACAACCAGTCTGAGTTGTTTAAAATGAGTTTTTTTATTAGTACAGGAAATTACTGTAGATTCCTTATTTTACGCGATTTATTTCTTTTGCATTAAATCGCGAGAATATAAAATCGCGATTACAATTTTTTATCTTTTTTCCATTTAAATTACATCAGTCCGAAAAATAGAAGAAAGATTTTTAAGTCCACGAGACGTAATTCTGGCGCTTTAATGCGGATTTTAATTTTTAAATTAATTTCGAATCTACAGTATGTTGAGATACCTATTCAGGATGTACAATTATTACTAAATTGAAAGTCATTGGGTACATGTACATGCATGGTTTATTTTTAATTGAATATTAGTTATTGTATCGTAATATTGTTCGAAACACTCATTGTAGGTGCGCAATAGATATGCAGAGAGATCATTCGTCCATACATCTTTCAAATTCGATGTTTGCAGATGGGAATTTAACTATGACTGTGCGCTTTGCTCAGTCATGCACATGCATCTTAAACAAGAAACAAAGTAAATTCTTTTCATAAATGTAACAACATGGTATAGGTTAAGTAAGAGTAGTTTATTACTTTCCTTGTATATCATGAAATTCTGTACATAGGCTTTGTCCATTAAAAATCAAATCCTTGTTCAGTCATGGTTTCGCAACCTATGGAGAGATAGTAAATAATGATATAGATAGGGAAATCAATATACATGTAACATGCATCTCTAGGGATATCAACGTTTTATCTAACAAAAAGGATTATGGTCAAGATATAATTAATGATTTAATTAAGACTGTCTTTTCGGTGTTCGAACCATAATAACGTCATAATTAATATGAATAATCTGTTTCCCGTTCTTTACAGCTTAAAGGGGGATTATTAATAAAACAAAATAATTTTTGACATTCTATATTAAATCATGGGAAAATATTATGGAATAACACCGATAACCATACTAAATTTGACATCATTTTGAAAAGGAGATAAACAGCTTGTCTCAATGTCATTCTTGAGGATATTAAAGGTGTAATTAATAATGCACACATGAACAAAATTCCGAGATTTATTATTTGCTTATTTCCTTTATAAGTCATAAAAACTAAAAACTATTCTTCATAATGTTGATACTTAAGTAAGGCATTTCTAATAGTCCAATTAAATATCAACTTCGAGTTATAAGCGAGATACAAAACTTGCAATTCTTTGCAATGTAAACAAAGCTCAGGTCATGTTTTTGTTTGCATTTCAAAAGTCTAGCTTTATACCAAAAATAATGTCACAAACTCAATGAACGCTGCAGTGATGTTCCAAACGAATACGTTTAAGAAAAAAAATCAGTTTGAAAAAAAAAAATTACCTTTGTATTTAAGCAATGAAAGCAAAAAAACAAAAAACAAAACAAATGCATGAGCCTAATTTACATTATAAAGAGTTTTGAGTCTATATTTCTCTTATAACTCTACGACTGTCACACACAAAGTTGCTCATTTGAAATATATTACTATGGCATTGTATACAATAAAAATAGAAAAATGAAATTTCATCAAAATCGTGAACATGTTTTTTTTTAAGAACATGTAGATCTGAGCATATTGAAACACACTAAAGATGGAAGTACCTCTGATAAGAGAGATAACTGCTGTAGAAAATATTCTCACTTTGTTCCTGTTAACTCACAATTATTAAGACATATTGTAACAAGGAGGCAGTGATGGGTCCCATTTTATGCTGGAAGGCGATATTTATTTCAATTCAAATAAAGAAAGAGGAAATTGGAACAGAATGAAATGGACCCTAGCTTTTAGCAAGGGGCAGAAATTAAAAAAAAAAACTTTTACCAAAAATATACAAAAAAACTAATCATATTGATCAAATATTTATGAAGTAATATCTTAACCCCTCCCCCTTCTCCCCTCCCATCAAGCATTTTTTTTTTCAAATATAACTATATTGTATGTACAGTACATGAACATTACGTGTTTGATGTTTTAGGCTAGCGAATCTTTAGATGGAACATTTTTATTTTTCTCTCAATAGCTCGTTCACAAAAATAAATAATTTATAATTGGGAAAACCGTGACTTAGGCAATTGCAAACTCTAGATTTAGTCATCATCATTTGAAATTTAACATTTGAAATGTCTAAAATTCAATAAAGGTTTTCTATACGACGTTTTTAAAAAAATGGTAAAATCAATAGCAGGAATATTACACCCTAAGTATTATTTTTCAATAGATCGATGCAATGGAAAATGTACGTAATAAATATTAAGAATGTGTGCTTTATATTAGATAGATAATCAAACAAATACCATAGTTTGCTGATTTCTCATAAAATATTTCTGGATTCAGGTTGAGGTCTATTAAAGCAGCGTCTATGGCAGGCCTTTGGTCTGAAGGGTTCTTGGATCGAGTGACAACAAGATATGTGTCCATTAGGTTTGATTCCTGGTGCATTATGACAAAACCGTTTGCGGAATCATCGTCAATATACAACATTTTCTGTGTCCCAAGTACGTCTGCAAATGATCAAACTGAAATTTAGTGAATTCAATTCAAAAATCATTTAAAAAGTAACAGAAACTGGCATTTAAATTGATACAAAATTCATATAGTTCCTGAAAATTCTATACATCTCTTATTTTGTATGAATTATTTAATCCTGTTTCACCGTTAGTTGACCTTCGGATGACTTCGAATTCCACCGCCATCTCTGGTGAAGAGTCCGATCTGATAGGTTGAAATATAAGACTTGTCGTCCGACATTCTTGGAGATCTCTATAAATAAGGCAATGTATCAAATTGTTAAATCAAGTTATTGTGTGAGCCACTTTTTGGGGAATCTTGGTAGTCAACAAATTGACAATTAGATCTCCCTTTCATTCTAACGATGATTTATTTAGCTATTAACAATTATTACAAAAATCTGTATAGATTGAAAAGGGCATGGTCACATTTTTTGTCGAAAATTATTTTTCCGATTTTAAAGTTCACAATGCTTCCGTAAGGCATTTTTAATAGGCAATCAAAATTTGTCATTTGTTGAGTTACAAGTAAGTTACATAGATTACAATTCTTTGCCATGTAAAAAATTGCTTTTGTTTAAAGTTTGAATGTTGAAGTGAAGTTTCCAGGTTTAGACCTAAAATGAATGTTTTAAAAGCAAGGAACTGTTTATTATACTTACAATAAAAAAGATGATATAGACAAAACAGCTTGAAAAAGACCGTTTACTGTAAACAGTAACCCTGTAAACAAAAACAGGGCACGAGCCTTGTTTACATGATAAAGAATAGAGAGCCCTAACTATCTTGCTTACAACTCTGCAAGTGACTCTTAAATTTCATTTGACCATTAGAAACGCATTCCTAAACCAGGAAGATAATAAAAACAGAAAAATAGAATTTGAGCAAAAATGTGACCATGACTTATTTACATTAAAACGTTTCCTTTATCTAAATACATGAAAATCTCTCATCTTATATATTCTAAAAATGACCATAAAACCCTCTTTATTTCAAACACAGTAAAATATACAATCATCACATACGGAAAGTAGCGATAAAGGGTATTCAGAAGTTTCCCATCGCTCTCCACCTCGAAATCACCAAACGTGTTGTCTCTAACTGTTGAGCTGCGATTGTCCATGAATAAATACCAACGCCCCGACAGCTACAACAGATGACTTGGAAATATTGATAGTGAAAGAAAATGTTAAAGGAAAACGGTTGAAAAAAATTAAAGAACAGCAGTAAATATAAGACGACAAGCTATAGAGATCATTGCCATTCATTATGAAATGTGAAATGTTACTGGTCGCAATAGCCTTTTTTATCAAAACACTCACTGGTACCGTTGAAGCATTTAATGACTTAATGACAATTAAACGGAACAAACAAATTCTACACATTCAATGTTTATGGTGAATCTGGTTTATTTTTGCCATTTACATTATATGTTATTTAATATTTTTACATCGTTCATATTTTCATGCATAAATAAGACTAGCTGGGAAGGCAATTTCGTCGATTTTCTAGATAACACTAGATTGCCTATTGGCTAGGTCTGCTGTTATTCATATCGACAAATTGTAGAACTCAAATTGACATAGATCTATAACCTGCAAACCTGGGAATCAGTTTTGATCTTATTTGGCAACTGTAGCTCATAAGCATCACAGCTGTTAACATATCATAGTTACCATAATTGAATTAAATATCAATATCATGATCAGAGCAGTTGATACAATTTTTGAATCATAAAAACAGTTCATCGAATCAGCTGAAGGTGGATGAATGGTCAAATCAAAACAAAGGAAAAAATACAGTTGATTATATGAGACTATCAATATTCATTTTGTATTGTTGCATATCTGTGAAGATAAGATACCTTGTTGTGATCCAAACCGGTATGTTTCCCATTGTTTCTCTCAAGCGATTTATCAATGTAGCAAAGCACGAGGAAAACGAACATTAACTTTGGCACACCCATGGCTAATGTATTCAATGTGGTATAAATTGTTTCGGCACTTTATATACACTTTGCTTTTGGCCCCAATTACATCTGATTTTACCTTATATGCCTCAGAGTGTTTTTGGGATTTTCTACTTATTCATGTTATTTATAGCTTGTACTAAATTGTCGTGATCATGGTACTTAAGGACGTTGTTTACTCAGGGTTTGAGTTCTTAAATTCGGATTGTTATTAAGTTTAATGTCATGAGTAAAACTGTTCTAAACACAAAAAAGAATTAATGAAATGAATTATTATTGACATAACATTTGATATTTCTTCTTTGTTATGGAATTAGACTCAAACAAAATTTGGCTATTAGCAAAACAGAGGAAATTTGGACGACATTTTTCAGACTTTATTTTTCACTAAAATATTTCTGGCAGTTCTATAATATTAAAAGTTCAGATTTTACTTGTTATGATTCGAAATTATGAAAGAAAAGTGAGACAGTGACAGAGGAAATCAAACAATCACGACGTTATTGCTATCAAAAAGCCAAATAATTTTTAGAAATCAATGTAATCAATCTATCCCCCCAAGAAAAACAAATTTACCTCGGGCGATGTCGGCGGGAAATAAATGATTTTTCTTTGAGAAATAAATCTTCATTTTACCCTCACCATCATGCAATAAATTTATATTGTTGAATTGTGGTCTGAAGAGATGCTTATACAGGGTATATATACTAGTGGCAAAGCATGGCATATTACTGATAAGTCGTGCAATGATAGTAAAGCATTGCAAGATAACATGAGACAATTTGAGCAGCAGTCTCATGGTCGCACAATACGCGCATAAAAAACTGTGATTCATCTTACGACCTTTAAAATCGTGCATCACTATTGCGAATTCAACGTATGAGAGAGCTCGCGCGAATCTAAAAAAATCCGATCGTTGTAAAGTGCTCGTGCGCCAATTGCAAAAGGGGCTTTAAGGACCACAGGCAGTAATGTCGCGGCTATGTTAAGGCTGTCCGAAGCTAATTATATATCGAAAAATGATACTATTTTAATAATCGAAAACACTTTAACGGAGCGAGTTTGTTTAAACTTTTATTACATAAATTAACAGTGACATCCAACACTATATTAATTTGATGTATTTTTGTGACGTCATATATTTCTCTTAAGCACGTGACGGGTGTATTCTAACACGGTAAATAATCTATAAAAATCGCATCGGCGCAAGTGAATAATGACATTAAATCAAAAATATTTTTATGAAAAATCCTTCGATAAGTAATGTATTTTGCAGTTCTGGCTGGGGGTTCATATAAATATTTCGTTTATTTGAAATATTGTCAAAACATTTCGCACCGCCATCGAAAATAGGCACATTTTTACCTTTTAGGCTCGATTTACACAAAATCAGGTCAATCGTTAGGTTTCCCCAAGCAAGATTCACATTGGTACCTATTTTTTCTCCCGATTTTACGTAAAATATACAAAGATTGTTTTTATATTTCACTTGCGCCAAGCCGTTTTTATATGCATATACATATCACCATTCATTAGATTACACGTAGCAGGGGAGTCTCAAAACCATTAGCGTACGAAGCTTTAAAACTGTTGATTTTTTTATACTCCATATCGGTTATTTAGTATTATGAATTTAGTATCACTAGTATTTGTAACAGTGTCTATGTAAAAAATTGAATGATGATAATACAAAAACATTTATGGTATTAAACTACTTATATTGATCTTATTCTGTTGGCATATAATTTATATGAGGTCAATGATCAAAATTTTGAGATATGGTGTCTTTTCTCGTTTTTAAGCATATTTCAATATTCTTTAAATTCATGCCATACGGTAATTATAATGAATAAATGAGGTAAAACTATCAGAAAATATGCAAAATTATATAGACTCAAATATAAAATCTTAGCTTTTAATATTAGAGTACTTCCAAAAATGTTTTAGCAGAAAACAAAATCTGCAAAATTTAGTCCGAATTTCCTCTGTTTGGCTAAAAGTCTATTTTTGTTTTGGCATAATTCCATAATATAGTAGAAATATCGAATGTTATGTCAATAATAATTCATTTCACAGATACTTTTTGTCTTTAGAACAAATTTTACTCATGACATTGAACTTTATAACAATCCGAATTCGAGAACTCAAACCCTGAGTAAACAACACCCTTAATCAGGCAGACTTTACCCTTTCTATCCTATTAAAAAAAAATATTGTTTATGACACCGTGAAGATCATCTAATTTGTTTAAAATGATGAATTAGAACGACAGGGGGATATTCCTTTTTTTTTCTTTTGACAAGAAACATTCAGCATCTGTGGGCTTGCTGCTAAAGTATTAATTTTATACTATGGTGTGCAATTATTTACTATAACAAAAAGCATCGTAGCAGACTTGTGCTCTATTAATCCGAAAGCCAAGTGAAATGAAAACAGACCTTTTTTATTTTAAAATTGCAGGAATGTTCCCATTTTCATGACGATTTGTGACTATTGATCAAAAGTAACTACGAACAAAAGTATTATTATAGACATATTCGGAGGTTTTAAAATCTGATATGAAAAAAGGAAAATCGAATCATCTCAACAAAACTACAACGGGTTAATTCTGCTCTAGAGGAGTTTATTGGGGTTTTTGCAATCTTAGTACAGGATGGTACGGTTCAGTTTGTCTCTTCCCTGCGCTTCGTCTATGTTTCGCAACCTGTAGAGAGGAGAACAGAAATATAATACATTTGAGTATGTGTATCTGTTCCCTACAATTTTTTTTCTGTATTTGATGAAGTGATGGACTATTTTGAATTATTATGGACAAACCATTCGATATTTTTACTATATCATGGAATTAGGCTCAAACAAAGTTGGACTTTTAGTAAAACAGAGGAAATTCGGACTAACATTTTCAGATTTTGTATTTCACTTAAATATTTTTGGTAGTACTGTAATATTCAAAGTTAAGATTTTATTTGTTAATGCACATAATTTTGCATATTTTCTGTTGGTTTTATCTCACTTTTTCATTTAGATATTTGAATGGCACACACTTCAAAAATATTGAAAAATGCTTAAAAACGATAAAAGACACCATATCTCAAAATTTTGATCATTGACCTCATATAACTTTTATACCAGAGTAAGGTCAATATGCCTAGTTTAAAGCTATAAATGTTTTAGTATTATCATTATTCAATTTTTTGTAAAATTGAATCAAAAAAGGGTAGGAATCTGAAAACTGATAGAGGAAATTCGGACCGGAATATTCAAAAAAATTGTGGATGAAAACTTAATGCTTTGTGTCTGTTCAGTGTCACTGCCATTCATAAACTGTATTTCATTTTTAAAAGAGTTAAGCAATTTGTATTATTTTCACAACTAAGAAAATGTCAATCATGGTATAAAATTTTTAGGGACTTTTCTTATATATTCAAAAAATATTCAGTGGCCAGTATCTCAAAAAGTAGGTCATTGACCTACTTTTTTGAAAGTGGAAAATAGCACTACAATGATAGGTCTTTAACACACAAAAGATGGTTTTTCATTATCATCAGTGGATTTTTTTTTTCATTCTGAGTAAACGTATACCTTAAAAGGACCATTTAAAATTATATACAAATTAGACGTAAGAGAATGTAATAATTCTTTTAAAATCCATGAACAAATAATGCAAGAAGGCAGTTTCGTTAAAGTACTTCCACTGTTATTTTTAACATATGAACTTTATTCAATGTGTCATAACAATGACGAATGTATGTATGATATAAAAATAAACAGGAAAATTGTACCAAAGTTTGTTGGTTTCTTTGTAAATTTCTTTGGATCCAAACTGAGCTTCAATAAAGCAGTCTCTATGGTGGTCAGTTGGTCGGAAGGGTTCTTTGTTCGCGTGGCCACAAGATATGTCTCCTCTCCCATTGTGTTTTGATGTATGATAACAAAACCGTCAGCAGGGTCATCGTTAAGATACACAATCTTCTGTGTCCCAAGCACGACTGTTGGCGTAAAAAATATGGACAACAAAGTATAGCAACTTAGCACTATACGTATATCGATATGTGTATAGAATATTTCAAATATATGTAACAGCATTAAACAGTGTACAACTTGAAATTTTTTACTGATTGTTTGGTTTTTTAAATATTAATTCAATAAAAGGCATCACTATAAGTGTTATTACATGTAGTAGACGGTACAATGATCTCAAATTCCACCGCCGACTCTGGCGAAGGGTCTGAACTCAGTGGTCTTAGTATAATATCATAAGATTTACACTCCTCATTGTCTCTAAAAATAATACACAAAATTATTATAATTCATTGTTTTAATGATTTATCAAATCGTTAAAAAGCCTTTTAAAATGTCAATAATTTCTTTATATAAATTTTATCATTGGTCATCTTTTCTAAATACATGCATCATGCAGTTTCTGTTAATGTAATCGCTACATTATAGGAAATGTTGATACAGTGAATACATATGTAAATAAATAACCCCTGTGTCTTTTTTCTTCGGAAAAATCCAATAATTCTACAGCAAAGGGGGTCATTATTCTACGTAGAAAATTCCCCCCGGTCATAATTCAACGGGGTCATTATTCTTCTTTACAGTGGTTCTGTAAATACTTACGGATTATATTCATAGAGGGTGTCCAGAAGATCCCCATTGCTTCTTATCTCAATATCTCCATAAGTATTCCCTTTCCCCTTTTCTCCGCGAGTGTCCATGTACAGATACCAACGTCCCGTCAGCTACATGAGAGAAATATAAATGACGGTGAACAAAGAACCAATTTGAAACAACACATAATGATAAAGAGCAACAATTTACAAGACACCGAGACATTGATAAATGTATAAGTACACAGTACGCGTAAAGAGCTCAATTTTTGCGGTTCACGAAAGCGTCTAAAGAGTAAACTTTACTTATTAACAAAATTCAACGTTTTCAAACACACAAAAACCAAATTCGATAATGTTATGATTATAAAATTCAATGGTTTAGCTCCTTAAGTTATATATAGGTTATTTTATGTCAACATGTTTTGATTTAATGAGTATAATTAACGAAACGAAAGTTTTGAATAAATGAAATTCAAACTTTGGCGTTCAAACCACTACATATAATTTAGGATAAGTAAAGCTGTCATATTTGTACTGTTCTTCACATCCAGAGTACATGTAGTTTTACTATTTTCGAATTTTTCAAAATATAAGTAACTGGTCAATACTCCAGCCCAGTATATTTATACAGAACACATACATCCATATAAAGTAAAATATAGATCGCTATAACGTCCTCAAAAATTTCCTTTGATATCAAAATAGGTCTATGCAAAAAGGAATCTATGGAAAAGGAACCTAAAAGGTTATACAAATAGTAAGGATCTATAAAAGAACATATAGAAATGAAATACCTTATTATGGTCCAAACTGGTCGGGTTTTCATTGTTCCTCTTGTAGATTTTAGAAAATCCGAATGATGTATTGTTGATACAGAAAAAAAGAAAGAGAAACAAGTGACTTGGCTTTAACATGGTCATTTTAGTGAATGTCTAGTGAATGCTTTTGGTATTGTATAAATAACCTGAAATTTTTCTCTCTTATGCATTCTATGCTTATTAATTGCTCTTTATTTTTTGCAATGTTAAAATGTCAACGTGGTATTCATCAACAATTACTGTATTTCCGATACATTTTTCTCGTAAATCTTTGAATGGTAATTATTTGATACAAGTTTTACTGACATTTGAGTTTGTGGGTGCAATTGTAAGACATGGACAATTTGGCAACCTCTGATTTGCATTGGCTTTATTCATCGTAGTATTAGTCCACTTAACCAACTACCACAGCCAAGTATACGAGATCATTTTAGCCCCCGTCATTTTTGCTCACATGTTTCAGTTTTCGTTTAGATGCAAAAATCATTAAACGGTACCTACACTATTGATGGGGTTTTTTTATATCCTGACAGCACAAGTCTGACTCGCGATAAATTTGGGATGCCCATTCATTGCATTGACTTGATGATTTTTGCACTCCATGTCTTTGTAAGGTCACTTCCGATGCATAATTGTCTGTCTCTAGATTTTCAAAACATGCAAAAACAACCACTTTTAATAGTGGTATAAGTGCATAGACGTTCATTAAAGTTTTTCAGTTCATATTCGTATACTAGTAATCAAAATCAAACAAAAGACAGTTGAAACGCAAGTTTATCAGGTTATCTCTAAAGGTATGATAATTTTCATTACAATTTGGATTTTTTTTTCATTTACATCATAAATTCCTGATAGCTATAAATTTAGCAAATTCATTGTATTGACTTATATGCAAGATAAATCATAAAAATCATTGTCTAAATGATAATACATCATTCAAAAAGTAAAAATCCGTTTGCAATGTTCATTTAGAAAAGTAAAGAAATGAGTATCTGATACAGTATTGTTGATGCCAGTTTCTAAATTGGTGTCTCAAACATTGAGCCATGTTGTGTATTATATCAGCTTATGTCCACAGAAGACACCGCTAAATGATGGTAATCTAATACGTAGTAGCAAAAAAAAGGAAGGCAATTTTTTGTGCAGAGTATCATTTTATTCAAAAAGCATATATAAATTTTGATGATAAACAAATTTATTAAGTCACAAAATAAATGTAGATACATTTACATGTTATAGTTATGGTAACATTGTCTAAATAACAGTAAAGCAACATAATATGAGATGCATAAACGGCTGTGTATATATATACATTGGATATTCGTTTACTAGTGTAAGAAGAAAATATAGTTATAATAGTTTACACTTCATAGCTCGGCACTTCGTTCCTTGTTCTGCGAGCATTAAAACGGATAATTTGGACCATGTCCTACATTCTACAAAAAATAACATAAAAGATCAACTAAAACTTACGGAAAAAAATAAAACAGTAGTTTATCTTATAACAAAATGTTGCTATATTTAAGATTGTAAATGATTACATTTAAGTCTCAATACGAGGGGCTTACAACAAATAATGTCATTGATGTCACAGAGATAACACAATAAGATATTTTTCGTCCTGAATAAAATTCCTTACATTTATAAATATCAAATCAGCAGTGCATAGCTAATGTATCAAACTTAAGTATCAATTCTTTGATATTTTATATACTGGGTAAGATCTTCATTATTATTACAAGTCTATCAGTCCATGGTGTTAAACGAGCTCATTCTTGGACTTAAATTTCAAATCTATTACATATGTAAATGTTTAAATCAAATTTGTGTACAGTATATCTGGATGTTTAAACAGAGATGACAGAGATGACAGAAGTTATTACTATAGTGTTCTTAAAAATCAATAATATTTTAATTCTTTATTTGAATTTTTTACGGAATTTCGCACCCTATTTGTGGTGGCCATTTTTAAATGCATAGCAATTATGGCAATTTAGAATTTACAATTTCTTATTAAAAAATTCATCGTAGGTGCAGTGGTTGTCATAAAGAGAATATTGAATCCAAGATATTTGGTCATTAAAAAGTACTGTAGACCTATTTTAATTATATCATGATGTTTTCCTGAAGATCGCAGTTCGAACAAATGTGAGCTCACATTATATAAAGATTGTGGCATAGTTATATTAATATTCGCTGCACCATATAAGTTAGAGAAAATAGAGTGTTTTGAAGATTTTTTATTATTGTTTACGATGTAGATACCAATCCCATCTGCATTGGATCTGCGTTTATATTGTCTCTCCTTTGGAAATAGTTGTTGTCCATATATTTGAATATTTTTTCATATTTCCGTGATCCTTCCCTTAATTATGAGAGGAATTATAACAGCGGGCAGATGCCAAATAACGTGTAATCAGGGACACCAAGATAAGCTTAAAACTAATTAAAAAGTTTTCTATTGTTTAACAAAGCCCTCCTTCCCGTAAACTAAAATTCGTTCGCGAGCGTTAATCGGAGGAGCGAGATGAAATGATAGTTTGTATGGGTTTTTTTTTAAAATAACAATGAAATTAAAATAATTCTAAGAAGATCAATCAAAAAGAATCAATTTAATCAAAGCTAAGAAATTATTAAAACCTTTCAATGTCTTGAGTTCAAATTAAATTGGTGACACGTATAACATATATAGTGCTTTTATATTCAGAGTTCTGTTCATAAAACAAGAATTTTAATGGTTGTGGAGTTTATTGTACGTACCTCCGGCGGGTTTGTGTAAGTGGCCGGTAAAACCGAAATATCACTGCCCGAGGTTCCCTGTAATTCCATATACACATTAAATGATAACATCTCAATGAAAAGGTTATCTGTTCCTCGGTCAACAGTAAATGATACATAATACGGTCAAATATGTAATTGTAAATTGAGAAATTCCATTAATAGGAAATATGAAAATTTTCTGTTAAATGATACCAATTTTACAAGTCATACCAAAGGAAAAATAATTACGTGGTGTGGCTTTTAAAAGCATGTTCTGAAATAGTAACTACAATGTATATGCTCTACTCTCACGACAATGGTTAGCTTTGGAAAACTTTATTGATTAATATCAAATGTAGTATAGCTTCTTCTTAGTACCGTAACGTCTATAACGAAGTACTTATATTATAAAGTTAATTTCTGCACAAATGAAGCATAATAATATTTATTATGAGAAGTATATCTTACGGAGGAGGTTTGCATGTATTCCTCCACGGCGGTAAACCGGTTAACACAGTTCGAGTCCGTCAGATCCCCTGACATCACTCTGACCCTAGCTCGTGGACAAACGTTGTTGGGACAATGATTTTGCTCTCCAGATTTGTAGTCTACGTCGTGTGTCAGCTTGAAAAATACAACGCTACAAAAACAAAGTCAAAGTTCTCCAATATACTAATATTTACATGCATGTTTGTTATCTTTTGCTACAAGATACAAAACATGAAAACATTCTATTTTCAATTCCCTTCTGCATATCTTTTTCAACCAATTCTACACATTGTAAATCTAATTGTGAAGAGAAAAGTGCGAAGCTTATAAAATTAAAGGCAAACAAACTGAATTATGACAAGTTGATTAAACTTTTCTTAAGTTAATAAGAATTTTTTAATATTATCTTCAGGAAATGAAACTCAGAAATTATTCTTATAACATTAATATACAAATCAGATAGCACATGTAATTGTCTATACCGTTTGATTGTTGAATTCTCTAAACAAAAATTTTAAAAATATTTTATTATGTATGAATAAAAATTCTATCAGTCTTCACGATAAGGAGATATCACAATCGTGTACAAACACATAACAGGAGAATCATAAGCTTTCTCTAATGCTTAATGATCTCAAAATTAATTACATAATATTAAACTTTCATAAGCTGTAAATATAAAGGAGATTGACAAATCTTATTGCATTTTTTTTCCATTTTTTTCAACATTAACAAGGTATGGATTTTGTAGTCCAGACTGAGTCGTTCCAAAACGTCTCTTCTGAACAAACATGTACATGTAGGTCAAATTGTATAATGCGATATTAGTAGTAATCCAACTCACTGCATATTTTTTTTTTTACATTTAGAGGTTTAAACCTTTTTGGTCACACCAGCTACGCGAGTTATGGGTCGTGCAAAGCTAAATAAATTAGTGTCAAATGCCCCATCCCAAAGATGAGGGTCCAGGCGTGAAAAAAAATATTTGGCATGCCCTTCATATAACATTAGTATAACTGTAATTTACTGCACTGTCCCGAATTCGGCTTATATATATCTACTGAACTAGAGCATACTGATTTATCACAATCAGTACAAAACAACATCTAAAACCTCATATCAAATTGTTGCTTTTTTATCTGTGGACAAACAGTTTGGTCAGCTTTGACCAGAAACAAGTCATGTCAAGAAACGTTAACATTTTGATCCTCAAATGTACAAGATAGCCGCACACCCTCCTCATGCTCTTGATGAATAATAATATCATGAATAAGTTAATTTATTTTTTAAGAAAATCACATGTTGAATAAGGTCGATTAAGCTTTTTACAAGATTATCTTATATCATGATTGTAATTGGTTAAATGCGGTAAAATAAGGAAATAGTTTTTTTAACAGTGAAGTACAGAATTTTTAACATCTTCGTGTTGCTAATTAAAGCAAATCCAATGTCAAAAAATATATGAGGATTGCTTCATAATCTTGATTATATCACTATATCAACTCGTCACAAAATAAACGACGAAAATAGTTGTATGTCACAGCATTGAGTAACAAGTAATAGACTAGAAACAAGTTACACTTTGTGAACAGTGGTATTGTAAGTTACAATATACAAATACGGTTATACATTCTAATTTTTAAAACTCTGCATCAATGTATACTTATTCTTTAAAGAAAAGTACAACAGGTTCTTTTATTAGATGTTGTTACTCACTGTAACCATGAAATAAAAATAAAAATTTGTTCTTTGTGAAGGCCACTAGACATACAATCAGAGAGATATTATGCATATCAAAGACAACTGTGGAATCATCATAATCGTGGGGGACCAATGTTTTGGCTTTCGTGGGTAACCATTGCCAACAATTTTACATCTCCTCGAACGTATATGCAAGCATTTGTTTAATGTTTATCTACGAAAAAGAAATTACTACCAACGAAATTATGTTCCCACGAACCAAGAAAATGTTGGCTACCCACCGATATTGACCACCATGAATTAAATTAAGTCCACAGTATTGAAATAAGTTTCCATTCCCCCTGTTGATCAAAGTTTTTATGTACATGTACAATGTACCTACCCGTTGGTACTGTCATAGAAGTAAGTGCCGAGTTTCTGATCATCAACCACTGCCTGTCGAGATGTGACTGCCCGCACCTCACGTTTCAGTAGATTTTCCATCCGGTACTCAAAGATTATCTCGGCGTTTCTTGGAACACAGAAAGCAACCAACACGAACTGGCTCCTAAACATAGGGATATATCATAATAGATAAAACGTATGTACATGTACCAACTGCGTAATTTTAAATAGACAACAACGGTTTATTTTGTCGCTTTGGTTTCAAAGATTTCATACTTGGATATAGCTTCAGCGTCGAAGTTTGTAACGGAGGGGACGGAGCCGTGAATTCTGACCAGATAGCTGTGAGAGCCGCCCAGAATGGACAGGAAGTGCTTCTCCTCGTCCATCTTTATGGAGGGTAGGTTGGGGTACACCCCGTCGGTCCTGTACACGGACATGTCAATGGTCAGCCGGTCGGTGTAAGAAACAAATACCTGGACGACAACAGGACCAATCATAGTGTGTAGATTGGTCAAGTTAATTCAATTGAAAAACAAAATTAAGATTGTGATTGTTTACGTAAATCTTACTTCTCCATATGTATAGGGACAGTATGCAGCATTCCATGAGGACCTGACTTTGCACTTGTCTGTCAGCAAGAACGGTTTGTTAGTAACGATCGTGACGTCACCAGCGGAGACAGCTTGCCTCATGTCTCTTAATGCAAATATGGAGTCTTTATCAGCTGATCTTGTAGTACAGTTCCAAAAGAAAAATCTTTTGCCTGGGCCCTAAAGGTAAGATATAAAGGTAAGGGATAAAGGGTGCAATTTTGAAGTTAAATATTTGCCTCTTGATTCTGAAAACTATAATTTTATAGAAGACCCAGTCTTCACATTAAGTTTAAATACTTTATATGACAGGTGCTTGAAGATAGGACCCCCACCCCCCACCCCCTAAGGGTCTTAACTCATTTTTTCATATTATTTATGATAAATTTTTTATCTAATTTATTCAGTCATTGCACAAAACTGGATTAGAAATGTATAATAAATGAATAATCTAATGGAAAAAAATCCGGGGGGTGTAGATACTTGGGGTTGAGGGATGGAAGGGGGCGGTCTTGTCCTTAATCACTTATGCATTATATTGCCCGTTCTATAAAAGCTTACGTCATCAAAGTTGAACATGATGTCAAATAGTGAGTTGCGTGGGTGACAATGATTCATACACACGTCATTGCCAATAGCTGTTGCTGTTCTTTCCGAGGTTGAATTGAAACCACCAAACCATGTATTCCTTAAATCGATTGGCCCTTTAGCAAAGCGGTACCCAGTTATATCACTGTTCCTGTTGGTCAAATTACAAGTGTTCTAAGATTCTTTTTTTTAAGTGATAATCATTGTCCAGTAAAAATAATTATGTATATTTCAAGGATACCATGTTTTAGTTACAGTCTCCTGTTTTACCTGAAAGCAAGGTTTTCCCCCACGTTGTCGGAAAGACCAATAATGACACTGTCCTCAAATTGTTGCCAATGCGCTTCTTCCCTTAAAGTAAAATTTGACAATGTGTATGTTTATAAATGTACACTGTGTATAAATGATAACAAGAGAAGTTTGTTGATAACGTATGCCCCCACACTTATACATACATTGGAGTGCACATGCCTTTATCATGGGCAGTATACACTATGGGCAGTATCATGGAAATGGAATTGACCTTGAGTCATCTCCAGGTATTATCTTAGATAAGTATGACGTGTCTTAGCTAAAAAGTTTATTTAGAACTAAAGGTTATAAGATATTATTATGATGAATCTGCATACCGAATTTCATTTCAGTATGTGCAATCTCTGGAAGGAAAATAAACGGAAACTGCAAAAAAGTCAAAAGTGTATAACTCTAACAAAAATTGATTTATCGTACTTAAACCCAAACTTGACCCAGGGATGATATTCTTATGATAAATTTGTATACTAAATGTGTTAATTTGTGCAACCTCTGCGAAGAAAATGAATGGAATATGCAAAAATTAGAAATTTACGTCAAAGAGGTGCAACTCTGTCAAAAATTGCTTGATCATACCAAAACCGACATTGCACTTGATAATTTTATAATAAAATCTGTATGATAAATTTCATTTCGGTATGTGCAACCCCTGCCAAAAAAAATGAACGGAAACTGTTGGTGGACCGATCGACCGACCGATAGACAAAGCAATAAGTCCTTTCCTTCCTCGAAGAGGTGTAAATATATCATACAAGTATATATAATTTTTGTATTCATTAAAACAAAAAGCAAGACGTTTTCCATTATGCTCTTTAAAATCTGTAGAAAATAAAAAAAAATTTCAAACATATGTTGAAAAAAGCAGTTTAAAAATATTATGGTAATGAGCCTAATATCAAAGTACATGCATTTATTTGACTTTAAAATTACTTCTATCCAGTCTCAAATTATATCTTTCAATTTGCTCTTAGATATGTTCATTTAAAATGTCTGAAGAAATATTAATGTACTTACCTGACTAGGAATGCCCCGAATCTGCTGTCTGAGAGACTGAAATAACAATTGTACGAAAGCATGTAGGTTTCTGGCCTTTACCTTTCAAGCTTAAATAAAAAGATTTGGTACGGTGTTGTAACTTACGACGCTCTTCTAACTATAGCAGGTGAGGCACGGATCCACAGATTTTGTTCGGTACATTTGTAGGCTGAAAATGTCGAGGAAGACAGATACATGTAGGTACAACACATATATTTTAAGTTACGAAGTTAATAAAAACGATTAAAATTCTTTTGAAATCATAAAACTCGCCCACCCGTCAGATCCTCAAAGACCGCAGGGGAGGGGGCAGAGTTCGGGTCCAAGGGGTTAACTTTAGGGTTGTAGTGGTTGTATCCTCCGAACTCCAAGTTCTCTTCCAGAACGTTATCAACGAAAATGCACTGAAAAACAAAGCAAATTTATTGTTAATAAGCTTTATTATTTTTATTGTGCTAAAAAATTCGAGTTTCTAGTTATAGGGTGTAACTTACAATCTCATAGGAATGGCATGAGTTGTTCTTGAACTTAGTGATTGGGGTGTGCTGCGCTTCACCAGGTTGCATGAAGTTTTTATCTGCTGATGGTCCGGTTGGTTTTTCTGGATAGATGTACCAAAAGCCCATTCCCTAAATTCAGTAGGCAAATCAAATGAAAGAACTCGATAGCGAAATACATAACTATTAATAAATATAGGACCGAATCCTTAATTTGAACCAAATTTGTAAAAGTACTTTTAAAATGGTGTGTTTTTGCCATGTTTGGTTAAATTTAGTGGAGCTGTTTCAGATAAGACAATGAAAATACAATAAGTTAACGAGGACGCTATTGACACGAATAACTATATATACGAACCTCGCCACCGGCTGCCACATTGTTGACCATTGTGGTCAGGGGATTTGTGATCCAGTACGTGGCCGGTCCCTCGTCTCTGTTAACATATGAATTAACCAAAATTTAAACAAAAACACATATAATCATGACAACTATTACGTTATTAAGAACAAATAAAAGTAAACTAACTTATCTGCTGGGATAGCTCCGGTGGTACCCAGAACGGTAGTCCCCACAAAGCGTCTTTGACCCAAACCAAGATTCCCGTGAAAGGTCACATTTTTTTCACCTCCATCCTCCAAGAAAAATCCATGTCCAACACTGTTGTAACATACGTTGTCTGTTAGCTAATTTGAATAAAATCACGATAGAACGTTTAAATGGGAGACAATAGACCACACTGATTAGTGTAGAAATAATGATATTTCAAGATAAGCTCAGCGGTTGAGACGCATGCGTACTTACAACAGCGGACTGGGTGCCGTGAATGGTGATACACCGGAACTGGGTGTGGTGGATCGAGTTCTTCCTGAGGTAGGACGGGTTTGGATACAGCGTGGTGTTGGCCAGATCGAAACACATGTGGTAATGGAGAGGGTAGCGGCCTAAACGAACAGGAACCGAGTGCGTATTATCAATTTTGAGAACTGTTTGCCACCCTCACTTTACTTAATTCCATTTTTTCATAAAATGGCTAGAATCCGGTTTCTGGTATTTGTCATTAGATGCTGATTTCATCTTTGGAAATCATGCCTCTATTAGTCTATATCACATTTATTTCTAATCAAAGTGACGTTTCACCGTTTCTTCTTATTGAAGAATTCAAAACAATAATGATTATAAAATAATATACGTGAATAACTCTTTTAACTAATTCTTGAAAATGTGAAACATTACGCTATTATATTAATTGTTCAACTAATTATTGGTTTTGCGATTGTATTTGTTTGAAGATCAAGACGAAAATACAGGATAAAGGTGAATATTCTGTTTTTTCTGATACTGTAATGTTTTTTATTTAATATTTAATTTCATTTATTCATCTTATCTTATTTTTAGTCCATTTATTAATCATCTTTCGCCATTTTTAATTTGACTTAAACTTTGGAATTAAACTATTTTAGAAGACAAAAAACTACATTTATACGTATTCATAGCTCACCTAAGTTCAGGGGGTCACCAAGGTTTGTCAACTCTGTCCCCTCGACAGCTACACGTTTGAACCCTTTTAAAAACTAATAAATACATTTATGCTTCAATTTTTTTAAACAAAAGACTTTAATTGATATAAATATCTTTTGAATATGCCTTTTAAACAATTTAATATATTTATAATTACACATTTTTCCATTTAATTTAATGTGATTTCATTTTAAATAAAAGCTTTCTTTAAAATATCCCCTCTATTGCTGCGCTTTCCTTTTAACTTCTTTTTATTGCTGAGCCATGATCAATTACATGAACATTTAATTCACTTACTTTAACGTGTCCTCCATTGCTGTTTCCTTCGGAGACCTCTGACGTTATATGAATGTACCGAGTTTTAAGTCCCACTTCCGCCCTCATGTCCACTCTCTTGTACACCTCGCCGTAGTGGGTATACTTAAGGGAGTCTTTAATTTAAAATTCAAAACAATTTTTAAAAAACAAAAAAAAAATCTTTTCAGTTTCACAAAAAAATCTTTTCTTCAGACATCTATTGTCATCGTTAAGTGTACTTATTTTGTACAAAATCTTTTGAAGCCAAGAAATGACTTTTGATGTGCATGGTTTCTGACGAGTTGGTGAATTTTCTTTCTTTTTTTAAGAAAAAATAATCGTTAGTTTCATGGTTAAACCAATACATTTTTGTTCCAAGCACATTTCACGTTTTTCAAAACCTATATGATTTACCATATTTTTGTTTAACTAGCCGAAATTTGCATGTTTTGTCTCATACTGATGTTCCATTCTACATTTACAACTTTAATACAAAGTTTTTACTATACGTACGGTCCAGTCTGATAAACTTGGGCGGACAATCTGAACATTCGATTATAGTGAAGTCCTCCACCTGATCCCAGCGGTAGTCAGTTGATGTTATAAAGATTTCATCACCTGTGGTGGTAAAAGTAAACCAACACATGCTGTTACTGCATATAATTCATCTATAGTTTTTCTATAACATTTATTAAAAAATGACAAATGAAGTTGAGGAAATGTACAACATATGCTAATCTTCTGTTCCAAACTTGCCTACGTTCCAGTCATTAGTGATGTCATCATACACTTGGATTATTGGTCGTGTAAGATACGTGTTGATGACGTCAAATTCCGTGAAACTAAGGAATTCCTCCACTTGATGGTTTGATGACGTCACCTTGATTTCTCTTTCAATGTTAGGCACAACATAAACAACACTAGCCTCGTTATAATCAGAACCGCCGGACGAATCGCCCCCGAGCTTTTCTTGAACTGACTCGGTATTACCTTTCAACGATATCAACAGGTAACATTAAGTTAAACGTGTAAACAAATACTTATGAATTATTTGGTTAATTTGAATATTGGATATCAAAATTTTTATTCCACTCTTGAAATCTCGAATGTCTTCTAAAGCCTTCTAAGTTTTTGCATGAAATGGCAATTCATGGAAAATTTGATGGTTATATAGATCGTTACCTACCCTTCAGGCCAATGGCGACGTAAGCATCATCAGCGGTCGCTGTTTTAAATGAAGTGGCACCGAGAGCATCAATGGCGGTGTAAAGAGCACTAACATCTGCTGTGTTCAGAAAGTTTTTCTGCGTGGCAATAGCGAAAATTTCTCCGTCAGGGATACCTACGACGGAAGCGCGAACATAAAGCATTGGCGAAATTAAAATTACTACTGTCGTCATGTAATCATTTTCAACTTTAGATTGAAAATAAATAAAAGACACTACGTTTAAACTCTGCATTGATATACCGGTATAATCGATAAAATGCAAAGCGTCAGGGTTAGGGTTAGGTAAATTTAGTAAACCACATTCAAATCATACATTAATTTGATAGTTTTTCCAATTATATCTTTTGAAACTCACATATATTTTCCATTTGCCAGCTAATGTTATTTACATGTACATGTATATCAATCTGATCTGTGAAGCCTGCAATCGTGTCTTCAAATACTTTTTTCTATGTTATTACAGCCTACATGTGAGATCATTTGTACCGTTTATGAAGTCCGTGAGATCCGTTATTGAGGTGTCTACTTTGTCTTGGGCGAAGTAGCTGATCTTTCTGTGGATATTTCCACCCACGAACACTCCCTGGTCATTAACAAAGTCGAAGTTTTCCGGCACCGTCACTTTGAAGTGATACAAATAAACGCCGGCCGTTTTGGTGGGGGAGTTGTCCTGTTATGAAATTATTAACAGATTTTAACTTCTCAATTTGCTCCTAATGCAGCTGCTTAAAAACGTGATTTCTCACAAATTGATTTTGCTTACTTTGTGTTTGTAGATCTCGGCGAGGGTGGGGTCGTATTTTGGCGCCGTCTTGGTTAGTTTGGTCCACGATCTCTTGTCCTTGCCATGAAGCTCCAAGGTCCCTCCTGCTTTCACGCCGATAAATTTCTCACCCAGGTGATGGATATTCCTTTCTCCGGGTTCGCCTTAAAGAGACCAGTTTCCATTATTGAAGATTCAAGTACCTTATTCCGTAATTCTGCCGTTTTACGGCTACGGGAAAGCGCTGAACTTTGTACTTTCAAATACATATAGTTAACAACTGTCATTAAAATAAGATGCAAGTACTTTTTTCTAGAATTCTTTCGTTTTACTGGCAAGCGCCGAACTTTGGTAATTTCATATAGTTTACAACTGTCATTAAAATAAGATCAAGATTAATAATTCTCGAGAGAGACTTTTTGCGATTATCCTCAGACGATGATTCCCTGCCTTGATAATTAACAGTAACTATAAAGTATGTGTGCGCGCGTTTGAAATAGAGAGAGAGAGAGAGAGAGAGAGAGAGAGAGAGCAGCGTTGATAATGATCATATAAGAGCTGCAATAGTAAATACATACCCAGAAGCGTGATCTTGGCTTTCCTTGAGAACTGACAGTCTTCACTGCCTATGTGCATCTCCCCTCCGCTCTGGATCAGTATGTGCTTTAGTCTCAGACTGTAGTCTCCTCCGCTACTCCACACAAGCTTTCCTCCGTCCTGTATCTCAATAGAGAACAGCTCCGGGGGAGTAGTGTCAAACAGGACAGGGAAGTTTATCACAACTTCTGCGTTCTCGGCGGGCACCTGTCAAAATTTAGTCACCGTAGATAAATGACACGATCTTTTAACTATAAAATCATATCAAAAGTCAGATGAATCTAAGATAACATTTAGGATTTTATTCCCAATCCATATGGTAAAATGAAAAAAAATACATAAACAGCTATTCAACAACAAATATTTGAGATCATATTACTTTGATATGCATTTGCTTACTTGTTGGCTTGGCCAGGAACTTGCTTCTGACCATGGTTTCAGATTCGAGTCTTGATCAGGGCAAGCCGACAAAACCAAGGTAAAACACAAGGCTGTAGACAAAAGGGCCGTACGAGTAGCACCCATCTTTGCGCCTCAACCAAGATGGGATGAACAGTGATTTTACACCTCTATATATATTTTGCTCCGGCCATTTAAATCATAAAATTGGTTTAATCTCGGATAAGGCATATATTTATTTCTTTTATTCATTTATTTTTTTGATAATGTACATTGAAAGAATGTAACCACAATATAAAGCTTTCATCAAATTGTTAAGTGAACCAGTCATCTATGGTTAGATAAAGCCTACCCTGCTTGCAAAAAGACAAAAAATATGTTCCCAAGGTTGATAATGTGTTTAACTTTAATTATATATACATTTGATATTTAAGATCAAAGTAATGAAAAAGACTGACGTCATTTGTCCTATTTTTTCTTTGTCAGGTCAAGGATAGCTTTATGAAATTAAATGTATTCGTACAAAATTAATGAATCATTTCAAATGCTTATAGTTTAAAAACATATTTAGAAAAGATTTGTGTCTTACAGTAATTGATCTGTTTTTCATAAAGATATGGCGTCACTTATGCCAAAATTGATTCATGTGTTTTTAATAACTTTTCTGACATTTGTTTGGGAATTTTGTATCGGTAAAGCTTCTGAAAATGCTCGATAACATTTTAAATTTTGAATCTATCAAAATAGTTTTTAAAAAAGTGAATAAAATTAATTTTTAAAACGGGTGAGTTACCAGATCAGATCCGACTAGATATAGAGGAGTAGCCTTAATTTGTAGTTTAGCAGAACGCTCTTCATGATATACACGCTGTAGTTATAATGGAACCAGATAAATAATATCATCATTGCTGCTCAGTTTGGTTTTTAAGTCAGGTGTAAGTGGAAGCAATGTCTATACTTCACAAAAAATGGAGAATATTTATAAAAAAAAAAAAAAAAGATCGTATTGTTCCTTTGAGGTTTATATTTAGGCAATTGACTATTAGTTATGGTACAAACTACAAGTGGAGGGTTCACAAGGAGACATTAGAGGATTATTTAGTTTCTATAAAAATGTTCAGCCTGTCCAAATTGCCAGGGAATATCTACAGATATATTTAATATTTCAGTAGGTATCCTGCAAGGTGAAATATTGCCTCCATGTGCCTGAATGATTTTGAAAGACATTTTATGAAAAGCACTCCATGCTATTTCAGTGGAGTTTTTAAATGTATGCAGAATCAAAACCCCACACATTAACGTTTCCCTGGGAGTTTAGCTCTTTTCTCGACGAAGCGACAGTTTTTTATATAAATGTTTGATTTTAAATTTTAATCAATAAAATACAGGTATGGTCCCCGGAGACCATTAAGGTTGATAATTAATGTATACTGAAGCATTTTTCTGGATCATTAATAAAAGGAAAGTTGGAGTGTTAGGTCTCCGAAGTTTTACGTTCATGACTTGTTGTAGCTTTTTGTAAAGCCTTCGATTTAAACTGATCGCAAAGTCAAAATAGGGTAGTAGTGTATTCCTTGGGAAAGACACAGTAAAGTTTGAATATAGAATTCTGGCCAATTCTTTGTAAAGCACAGAATTATGAATTTGAAGAATAAAGCTATAGCTCTTTTAATAACCGAAAGATATAATACTAGATCCAAATTTTTTCATCCACAAATTACAATTCTAAATATCAAAAACAGAAATCTTGGCTTCTTGAATACCGATATTCAAGCCAAGAATGCAAATAAATATTCACAGCAAATCCCTAGTATGTGCTTTCAATCTTAATGGTTTTAGTCAAAATCACAGTTTCAATGTTACGTACATTTATTGCCATTGATCCGGTCAGTTTCTTATTATATATTGCGCTTCAGTGACCATTTAATCCAAAATCCATAAAAATTGGAAATTTAAAACATTTTACTCATAAAATCGAGTTCTAAATACTTTTATTTGTCTCAACTGCTATTTTATTTATTTGATGAATATGAACGATATTTATTCCCTTTATCACAAAACTTATGAAACATCACTAAATGGTTATTACAGAATGTTGCAAAAATTCTTTGCAGATTTTTATGATATTTTGAATAGATACTTAACATGTGTTATGAATGCAGATAAAGTATTTGAAATAGTTATGACAAATGAAAAAGATTAGTTTATAGACCATATTATAAGTGTAAAAACTGCCGAAGAAACATTCTCTGATATATCTTTTACTTTCGAAGATACAAGTCATATTGTATTCTACTACAGTTATTGCCGAGATCAAAGAGATGCCGCGGACATTATTCTCCAATATACCACGAACGTCATCAGTAAATTATCAGATCCGAAATACCTATTTGTCTCGCACTGACCATGAAAGTACAACTTCAAACCGTAAAAAGTTTTAAAACTATGTCAATTTCACTTGTTAGTTCCAGTCAAAACGATGTGCATTGCCTCAAATGTTATTTTAAGAGATCAATGAGGCTGTTCCTAGGACCTCCCTAGCACATTTTCACTGCGTGTTTTTACATAAAATATATAACGTGTAGTAGTAATAATCGTATTAAATTGCCCTTAAAATATTCGGAACATGATTTAAAGATATTTTATAAATAAGTAAAGAGTATTAAAAATCCAAAGAAAAATGCTGTCGTCTGCATGTGATTCCTTTGATCGATACACAAGTAAACATTACTAACAAAACCATTGGGGTTACACGGAACAGCCGTCAAAATGACCTAGATCGTCTCTCTATAGGTTGCATTAAGTATTAAATTCTACTATATATTCTTACCAAAATTGCACAACTTTACATACAGATTAAAAATTCAAAACGAACTTCTGGAAAAAATCCTCTTGACATCTTTTTAAACAACGCTTCATTTACAAGTTTCTAGCAAAATACACACGTGCATCCAGCAAGGCGTGCGACTTTGTTTACATCGAAGTTACACATGTGCTTGAAAATCAAGCCCGGGACTTTTCACCCCCCTCCAGAAACAACGCGCATCAAAAATTCAAATGACCTCGCATTATTACAAAACTGGGATAGTTAGACCTCTTACACATTGTTTTTCATCTCATAAAAAAAATCAGCTCCTGTCTCGAGCGGAACCGCCCCGAATTCAATGGAAAATTCGGGAATTATTTTGGCTCAGCCATGTTTTGACGTGAACCTTCAGTGAAATACTGTTATGACACATATAGGAGAAACGATCTGTAGAAATACTGGGCTGTTAGTAGAATAGAAATAAAGTTCTTGTTATCGTAAATGTTGCAGGATAACCTCCTCGGTCTCGAAATGTTGTTTGAAATATAAAAGCCTCGGCTAACGCCTCGGCTTTTATATTTCAAAACAACATTTCTCTACCTCGGAGGTTATTCTGCAACATTCACGAAACCTCGTACTTTATTTCTCAAATAACAAAGCGTGTTATCAACCAGCAGGCATGTTCACGAAACTTTCTTAAGTTATGATTTAAGTGTGTTCCTAAGATGTGACTTAGAAAAAAAATTAAGAACATCCTAAGATTACCTTAAGACACGTCTGAAGATGTAGCTCGACGGAAACTAAGGAACATCTTAAGACAGGATATCCTAACCTTCTGCAATCATTCTTACTTTTCACATGTATTCGTACAGATCGAATGTTAGAGACTTTTGTAGGGATTAATCATTCAATATTTTGCCAGGGAAAAATGCACACAATAGGCCTACAACCATGCAGTAATTTAAATGTAGACATTTTTTTTAAAAATTACATTTACCTAAATAATAGAAAAAACAACAACAAAACAAAAATAGCTCCCTCCCCAAGAAATCCAAATGACTACTATTTTTAAAAAGAAAATATGTATCAGGACGGAATCGGCTTACATGCGAATAATTATTTAAACAACACGTGTGTATTCTTTGAGTGTAGATTTTAACATTTGATAATCCTGTCTTTCAAGCACCTGTAATACATAAACACGCGCTTTTCATGTAATTTAACGTTACATGTAGAAACACCCACGTACAAACACAACGATTAATTTCCCTTTAATCTGCAATATATTGAATACACGAACATGTTTAAAAATAAGAAATAAGTTGTAACATATTTCGAAAATACATGAATACAGTGTATTAAACATGAAGCATTTTTTACAGATTATTTTTTCGGAATTAAGTAATAGAAATTAAGAATAATTACGAATGACTTATATAAACCGATGTAAATTTACTTTTTAGTCAAGGACATTTGAATAATTTCCTAAAATAATCAAAACAATAAAATTCAATGTAACCGACTTAGGGTAAAATGTAGATATAAATCAAAGTACTGAAGAACTGACGGGAGTTGATTTTGTTGATGTTTATTTATTTTAAAATCAATGATAAGATAAGATAAGATAAGATAAGATAAGATAAGATAAGATATTCTTTATTTCCTCCAAATTAATGGAGAGTATTACATAATCAAATTATAAACTTAAGTGAAAATAGAACAGAAACAAAACATATTTATATACATATTTTGATAGACATTTATAAATTACGACATGCAATCTATTGCAAAGAAACATCTGTTTTTATACAACATAAATGCAACGATTAACATAATCTGTTTCCATTTTGTATACGATATATTTTCAAAACTTGTACCATTGACACATCCCATAAGGGATAAAAACTGTAATTCTGGATCTTGATTTTCAAACAATATATATTCGTTGACATCAAGAAATTCTAAAATGTTTTCAAGCATAATTTCTCTGTCTTCTAAAAGATTATAACAGCTTAAAACAAGGTGCATATTATAGCTATCTGTTTCCTTATAACATAAAGGACAAGTTTTACATACAGTCTTCATTGATGAAACTTGAACTGAAAAGTTGATAAACAGTCGTTTTTAGGGTTCCTCTTTAGCAATTTGCCAAAGCTTATTAGGGCACAAATTCGTATGTATTCTACTAAAAAAAAGAGAGTTCAGGGTTCACACATAGAGAGCTATGCCATTGTTTTTCTTCCTCTGCCCAAATTGTTTTGATAACCAATTTTGAATATTCTTTTTTGTTAAAAATAATATTACAGTCGTTAAAAATCACTTCTTAGCTGTTTGTAACAAGTTTTTAGTTGCAAAAAGTTTTTCAGTTACATGAATATCAGAGATAAACCTATAAATCCGATTTTGTAAAGAGTTTTGGTCTGATCGGTGTAGTCTGCCTAAAAACAATAAGCGGCATTTATCAATGAAGCCTTGCATGGTCCACAGTCCAATATTTGAGATGCTGGAGAGCGACGGAGAAAATTTGGAAAATCCTTGAATTACTCTGGAGAAGTGTCTTTGTACATACTCCTGGAGGTTCATGTCGGTGAGTGTCAGTGACGACCATATTTCACAGGAGTAGAGGGCAGAAGGTAGCACAACACGTTTCCATATTTTGGCAGACACAACTGGATGAATGTCGGAGTTATTAAAACCAATAGAGTATATTGAGTGGATTTTTTGATCTTGCATTTCTGCACACTCGTTTGCATGACAAGAACATGTAGTTTCTAATTTGTTTTTGAATTACGCACATTTTTTTATATGAATTTTTAGACTTTTTCGACAAGAATGTCGAGAAACCCCCATATGAATCATGTTAAATAATATTTAAAGATAAAATTAATTCAATCAAAATATGTTTCAGTAATAGAAATATTTCTCGAAAATTGTATGGATCCAAGCAATATTGAACTCTAGTCTCGTTCAACCAAACGATCGGCTGACACCGTAAATCTCCGACAACCAACAGAGACTCTCTGCTTGTCGGATATTTACGGAGACAGCCGAGCGTCGAGTTGAACGAGACACTATTGAACTCTGGCGTAGGAAATACATACGACTACAAAAGTATCTAAATTGTTCGTACCATTTAAAATCTGTCTATTTTCAAGGTATTAATAAATAAGTTTCCTTAAAAAACAATGCTTTAGCATATATTACATCGAATTTATCAATTATTTTTAGAACAAAGTATTGTCAGCAGCGATGATTTGTGCTGAGGTCCAAACACTGTTTCATTTTCGGTTTGTCTAAGTACTGTGGTTTCATTAATATTCAAGGGTATCAATTTTCGTGGATAAAGTGAAAATCACAGTTTCAAGGATACCTAAATTCGTGGCTTATGACCATTTCAATACAAAATGTTAATAGAAATTGCATTTGAATGAACATTTAATTTCATGGATCAACTTAACAACGAAATCCACGAAAATTGGTTTTCAACGAATATTAATGAAACCACAGTAACTGCATAGGAGAGTTGAATAAAATCAACTCCCAAAAATAAGTGAATAATTTTCATTCGCTAAACAGAGACAGTGTTTGCAGAAAAAATTGCTTAATTTGTCAGCTTCCAGACAGGCTTGTATTAATGGAGAAGCTAGTGAAAGTTCTGGGTCCATCTTCAAATTATTTCGACTATGCCCCCTCCCCCGAATTTTGTCGGAAATGTTAGAACTGTAAAACATATTGCTTTATTCTACCGGTCTTAAGAAAAACCTTCACAGCATTCCCAATATCCCCAAAAACGTGATTTTACAGCCTAAGGATGGTCTTAGGACAAGGTAAGCGGTGTTCTAAAGTAAGGACAAAGTTATGGCGGTTCCTAAATTTTAGGAGAGCTTTGAGAAACACACTTAAGACTAAGACGTATCCTAAGATGTACTTAGGACACACATTAGTCCTAAGATAGCTTCGTGAACATGCCTGCAGACATGTTACAAAATACATGCCTTTTTAACCAATTTACTAGTTCACATTCTCTCTCTCTCTCTCTCTCTCTCTCTCTCTCTCTCTCTCTCTCTCTCTCTCTCTCTCTCTCCTGCAGGCATGTCCTCAAAAGTTTCCTAAGATATGACCTAAGTGTGTTCCTAAGATATGACTTAGGAAAAAAGTTTGGAACATCCTTAGATCAACTTAGGACACATCTTAAGATGTAGATCGACGGTAGCTTAGGAACATCTTAAGTTAGGATATCCTAACCTTCTACAACCATTCTTATTTTTCACATTTATTCATGGAAATTGAATGTGAGAGACGTGTGCAGGGATAAATCATCAAACATGTTGCCAGAGAAAATTGTACGTGGCGGTAGTTACATGATGTAACACAAAAGACTTAAAACTAGTAATTTTAGTGTTTACATTTACTTAAATATATATCAGTGAACAATAACAACTTATAAATAGTTAAAATTTCCAAAACAAAAACAAACAAACAAAAAATCCAAAAAGAAAATAAAACAAAACAAAAACATAAAAAAAAATAAAAAAAAAAATTAAACAGCACCCCCAGAAATCCAAATCCAAATTACTGCTTTTTTCGATGAAAATATGTAGCAAGACAGAATTAACTTACAAGCATACAATTAATTAAATAACACGTGTCCATTCTTTGAGTGTAAATTAACATTTGATAATCTTGTCATTCAAGTATATGTTATACATAAACATGTGCTTTTCATAGAATTTAACATTACATGTAGAAACACAACCAATTTCCCTTTAATATGCTATATATAGAATACACGATAAAATATAAGTTGTAATATATCAAAAATACATCAAAAAAATTTATAAATACAGTTGATTCAACATTACGATTTTTTCAGAATGAAGTGTGGAAAATTCGGACGATCACGCATGGCTAATATAATCTGATGTTTTACTTTTTAGCCAAGGGATTTGAATAATCTTATCCAGAAGTAATCAAAACAATGCATGTAACTTACTTAGTGTACATTGTATATATATATATATATATATATATATATATATATATATATATATATATATATATATATATATATATATATATATATATATATATATATATATATATATATATATTAAAAATAAGTGAATAATAAGGATGTAGCAACAGGGAAGTTGGAGGGGGGGGGGGGGAGTTCATGGTCCCTCTCCAATTTATATTGATAAAATGAACGTACATAATAGAATAAATGACTATGCCCCCCTCTCCTCCGGGATTAGGAATTAAATGTGTGTTGGAAATACTTGAACTGTAGAAAATATTGCTTTATTCTATCGGTCTTAGGAAAAAGCTTCACAACAGCCCCAGTATCCCCCAAAACGTTATTATACAGCCTAAGGATGGTCTTAGGACAAGGTAAGCGATGTCCTAAAGTTAGGAAAAAGTTATGGCGTTCCCTAAATTTAGGAGAGCTTCGAGAAACAGACTTAAGACTAAGACGTATCCTAAGATGTACTTAGGACGCACCTTGGTCCTAAGATAGCTTCGTGAACATGTCTGCTGTTTTCTTTTAAACTTTGTTGGCATTACCCCAATCACCCCCCTCTGGATCCGCCCCAACATAATACTTAAAGAATGGTTTTTTATTCTGTAAATATCAACATTGTTAATCCGATTTATTTCAGAAAACTATATGATTACATGTAATTCGAAAAACTAACAATTTGAAATGCAATACTAATGCATTTTAAGCAATGAAATAGTAAAAATAAAATTTGACCAAGTTCGTGACCCTTTAAAACCGGACGTATTCTATATTATCACCTGTTGTTCGGAATGATAAACAATTTATTCCATGAACGTTAACACTCGGATTGATTTATGAATATTTATTCCCTCGGAAAAACTGATTTCCAAAAGGCGCTGCCTCGGAAAATATGATTTTTTCAAAATCTTTATATCTCTCTCACCATCATGCAATAAATGCTTACAATCTTTGAAGAAATTATCATTGTGCACTTTTAAATCTTAAGATCTAAATAGATATATGTTAATATGTTAAGGTCGGAAGTTTTGTCGTATTATGGCGAGCTTGAGATTTTATCGCATTTGTGACATTACTTTTTGGTCAACTCTCGTATTTTATCTTTATTTATTTTTCATGAATAAGAAATATGGCACTTCAAAAGCATTAAATAGATATTTGTATAGGATAGATGGATCTAAAAATATTTCATGAATAAGAAATATGACATTTCAAAAGCATTAAATAGATATTTGTATAGGATAGATGGATCTAAAATATTTTATGAAGAAGAAAATATGACATTTTAAAAGCAATAAAGTAGGATTTGTATAGCTAGATGGATCTGAACATATTTTGTAATGCGCAAATCGTAACTGGCTTGGACAGCGAACGTTGCCCCCCCCCCCCCCCCCAACGTGTAATGTAAATAAGTAAGTAACTATAGTAACTACATGTAAATAGTTTATCATAGTAACATGCATATATCACCAGGGATCAATTCTCTTCCTTTCGCTAATATTTCATCATGACATCCGGCATAACATACTCATAAGTTACTTTTAAATTATTAAGTAATAAATAAAGTATGCACCTGTTAAAAGTTACATAGCTTTTTCAAGTATGTTTGTCTCTAATTGTAAGATTCATTAACAAAATAACCAATAATGCACTTGGCATGTTTAGTTACATTACATAATATACACATAACAGCAATGAGTAGAGACCTTAATTAAGTTTACTTTGACTTAAGGTTGAAATATGTTCAATTTTGTGAAATGAAGAATTTCTATTAAAGAATGGACAATGTGATTAAAATGCTTTCCAGTTTCAATTTCACTCAAGTCACATAATTGCCGTATTCCGTCCTTGTAATGTGAACGGAAATGCAACTTTTAAACTACAGCATATTTTTTGATAATTCCAAATTTAATACATAATTTATGTAGCATTATATATTAAAGATACCAGAAGGATCAAACTTGCATTTTTTTAAAAGAATTTTAATTTTCTTGGATTTATAATGAACTCTCAAGGACTGCTTTCTGTTTATGTCATTAGACGTATGGTACTGGACAAGTCAAGTATGGCGCTTTTTTAAGCACTATGATTTTTTTTAATATATTCAGTATAGTTTTTTAGTTGGATGTGATCTTCAAAAGTCCTTCATCTACAGTACATTTTTTTGTTCCAAGTTTTGTTTAACTCCTTAAGCTATAGGGAAAATACCTTGTAACCCAATAAGTGACCGTCCAAATCAAATCAGAAAAATGCATTATTTTACAAAACGTATTTAAATGATTTAAATGCTTTCAATAATAATTTTTTTAGAAGGTAGATTTAGTTTCAATAAACTGCAAGCGCTTATTGGAATAAAAGGATGGACACAAAAGCAGTGAGCAGTGTTTTGTTATCTTTCCAAAGTATGACAACTTTCGGAGAAACAATACGTTCACTAGATGGCGTATATACAATCTACATATGTAGAGCGCTAACAATATCTCTTGTTAAAGTTTGTGTTCCTATCTCTAGCACCAAGCTTCAAAATTAAGTTATGGTTGGGTGAGATGTAGTATTACGAGGATATGGCATAAAAAAAAATTAAAATAAAATGTTTTTTTTCTAATTACCAACTGCAATAATAGTAGCCTACCAATCAGTGCTTGTATTTCATAAGTTCGTGCAGTTGACAATTGTCAAAATTTTCTCAAATATTTTTACAATTCTAGACATTTCTCTTCTTTCAATCAGAAATATGATTCTTCAAAAGAAGTCCACGAAAGCATTCTCAGATAGTTCTTTCAAGAATCTTTAAGCTTAAGGGGGCTGGGTGGTCAACCATTAATTACCCATCAGATCTACCTTAAATTTGTCGATGTGATTTGTTTACCTATAAACTGTCATTTAGTAAAGAAAATACCAAAATATTTTACCTTTTAAATTGAGTACTTTTCTTGAATTCTATATGGAGGTCTTCTTTTAAAAGATATCAATACAGTCTAAAAATGACCATGAACATCGCTCTCTCTAAAATTCTATAAAGATTTGATGGTTAATTTGTTGACCATCCAGCGTCCTAATCGTACCTCTCAACGACCAATTTATGAATTAATTCTTTTTATTGTGAACCCACCAATGGATTAAATCGTTTAAATATCACAATAGTACGGTAACTTAATTGATACAAATGATTTACATCTCATTCATTTATTATTTTACGCATTGAACATATTATAGTGCTTATGTCAAATCAATCTATATACTTTATTATTTATAAAACTATCACCATGATTACAGGAACAGACATTTTCAGTCAGTTAATATTTCTCCTGTTAAGTTTGTCATCTGTTTATTCCTTTGGCGGAATCATCATGACTTCATCAACCAGGGAGGCGCATCTACATTTCGACTTCCTGTTCTCCATTTTTCTCCTTGAAGAAGAACATCGAAGTTTTGGCCAAAAAGTGACAGACGAATAAAAGTTTAAACGGCTCAATACTTTACATATTTAAAGGAATTATGTCATAATTGTTTACAACCAAATAAAATCCCTGTTTCTTCAAAACTGACAGAAGAAGTAGCAATAACAACAAGATACACGTGGTTTTATACAATATTCCCACATAATAGTTAGGGGGATTTTTTCATGAAGCGATCATTTTCAAAAACATTTAGATATGGTTTAAGGAGGTGTAAAAAGTAGAAGAAAAAAAAAACTTTCAAACGTTTTTTATGAAAACAATTTAGCTAAGCAGTTCGTAATCAGAAGAGAAATAATTAGTGTTTGTCACAAAAAGTTTAATCTTATTTTTAAAAACTACATACACTGGTTTTGTCACACAATTCATTGCGCATCTCATAGGCACTGTATTTAAAAAAAGAACAATGAAACATCAAACAATTTAAATTGATTTTCAATTTTTTATTGACTTTCTTTGAATAGTTTTAAAAAGATATAAATGCTCAAAACAATATCCATATTTTAAAATGATCGCAAAGTAAAAAAAAATGCCAATAAATTACATGTGCTGTATCAAACACGAAAAAAGTAGCTATTTATGAAATGTAGGTAATATAACATTAAGGTGTTCTTCGTATTTGACAGGATTACCGGTATAATTGAAGATTTAAATGAGGATTTAGCGTTGGTACCTGTTGTCTAAATGCCCGATGCAAGTATATATTTCTAATATTTGTCATGTAAATAAATTGATCAACTCAAAGTCTGGTATTCATGAACTGTTCAACACCAGAAGGATTATTCATGCGATCAAGTTCAAGTTCAAGTTCTTTATTCCAAGAGACAAATGTCTCATAGGTTATACATATAAACATATACATATTAAATAAACAGTAAGAAAAACAAAGTGTACATAATCAATTTGGATAATTCACATGGAGAGTTCGTTGCTTGTTTGCATAATATAAATATTTACCTAAATTACACAGTTCTTTAGTATTAGAGGTAGATAATAACTGTATAACTTTATAGACACTTGGTTTTCGGGAGTAGTATTTTTTAATATACTTATCTCTTAAACTACAAAGTGATGGACAAATAAGTAAAAAATGGAACTCATCTTCAATTACATTTAAGTTGCAAGATTCACATTTTCGACAATCACGTGTTAAATTATCATACCTCCCTGTTTCAATCTTTAAGTCATGTGAGGACAACCGTAAGCGTGTAATTAATTTACGATATTTTACATAAATTGGTTTCTTTAGGTAAACTTGTAAACAAAAATGATCAACAACATGTTTATATAATATACATTTTGATGCATTGCTTATATCGTTAACAACTTTTTGTTTAAAGACATCACACATTCTTTTAAATATAATATCTAAAATAACAGACTCTTTCATAGTACTTTGATATAAATCGGCTAAGCCTAAGATGGACAATTCTTTCCTAATATTTGAAATCCATATGTCATTATTTTTCACCATGTCTTCGTAGCATGCTTTTAAAATACAGTTTTTACTGTTTCTTAATTTAAACCAGTATTTAGAAATTTTTTGTTTCCTGAAAATCTCTAATGGAAATCTACCTACTTCATAATAAACTGCACTGTTGCAAGTATTTTTTCTGACACCCAAAACCTTCTTACAAAAATTTATATGGACTTTTTCTACATCTTGACCTTTATGGAATCCCCAAATTTCAGCACCATAACTAAGTACACTTTTTACATAAGTATCAAAAACATTCAATTGAGTTTCAACATTAAAATTCAAATCTTTCATTTTACTAGATATGCTGAACATTGCTTTATTTCCCTGTGCTGCACACTGCTTTTGTGTAGATTAAAATTTACCATTGTAGTTAAACAACATACCAAGATAGTTAAATTGATTCACTACTTCTACGTATTTGCTATTGTATTCCCATTTTTCATTATCTTTAACACATTTTCCGTTTCTAAAAATTACAATTTTGGTTTTTTGTACATTAACAGATAAGTTCCATTCATCAGTATATCTGTGCAATGTGTTCAGCATATCCTGTAAACCCTCGGGCGATTCTGCCAAAAGGACAGTATCATCAGCATACATAATTAAAAACATATTAATCATTTGTAATTCAATTGATGTACAATTACTATTTGAAAAATAGCTTTCAAAATCATTAAGGTACTGTGACGAATCAGGTCATACCAATTATAGAAATAGGGTAGTACAGGGTATTTCCATGGTAATAGTCTGTTCCCCCTTGGAATTAAAGATGGAATGTGCCGAGGCTATATAAACAGCGGTAGTCGGCAGAATCAGAGAGTGTGATCACTGCAGCCAGACTGAGAAGATCTCTAGGAGCATAGAGTAAGTAAAGGCTACGTAATAGGGCGGAATAGGCCATATTAGATTAAAGGCTACATAAGGCTGAAGAAGCCTTATAGTATAGGTTGCGCCAGTTGATCAACCACCGTAGCTTTGACACTCGGCAATAAAGGCTGAATAAGCCTGTACACCAGTGTCAAAGGGAGCTGGGGAAATCAACTGGTTAGAGACCTCAGGTCAGTAGCCAGAACCCTTGGTAAGGCCAATTGTCTAGGGGCATTGGTCAAGGGGTAGTTTGGTAGCCTGGGCTAGTGGTCGGGGACATTGGATTGCAAGTTTAACAAGGGGAAACTTGTGGTTGGTTTGGGCTTAGGTAAATCCCTGGGAAATTAATATTTTGATTTAAGTACCAATCGTCGTAAATATCTTGATTTAGTAAATTTATTAAAGTAATCAGCGTAAATATATTGATTCAGTTCGTTTTTAGCCTGAAAGACAACAGGCCAATTTATAATAAAATGCTCTGCAGAATCCCGGGTGTAACCGGGTACGTGTCCAAATAAATAAAAGCAACCGCTCGGCTGGACACACGTTACATAATTTTTGGTGGCAGCGGTGGGATTCTGCAGATCAGGGAAATTAATTTTTGTTGTTCTGATATTTTCTGGTACTTTAATAAAGGTTAAGTGAATTTATATTTTATTGTGAATAATGGCAACTGCTGACTTGGAACGAGAATTGACGGCTCTACATGAGGAAATAAGAGAGCTAGAGACAAGTATCCGACAGCAAGGAAATGTCATGCATTCAACGCCAAGGCCTCGCGAAATGGAGATTCGTAATAACTATGACTCGGGAATTGCCAGTGGTCGACCTTCTTCGATCATTCCCAGGAGCCCTTTGGCTGACCATTTTCCTGATGTTAGACCCGATAGACAATTTGACCATACTCGTCCCAAAGTAAGGTTTAATGAGGAAATGGATACCATGGTTGAAACAAATAGGTGCGACATTGGACCTGTGGTGAATAATGGCAATGTCACTGAGAGGCGTTATCGCAGACCAACTGTCCAAGGAAAAGAGACGGAGACTCGGAGGTTTAATAGACGGGAGGTCAAAGCGGCAACCTATGATGGAAGTGGTTCATGGTTGGACTATAAGACCCATTTTAATACCGTTGGTAAACTTAATGAGTGGACAGAAGAGGAGAAAGGTTTATTTCTCGCAGCATCTCTTCGTGGTCAAGCTCAAGCGGTCCTTGGAAATTTGCCAGGTGATAACACCGATTATTACTATCTAGTTCAGGCATTAGAAGAACGATTTGCCCCGCCCAACCAAACAGAGTTGTATAGAGTTCAACTGAGGGAAAGGCGGAAAAGAGCAACAGAGACCATCCCAGAACTAGGACAAGCTGTTAGACGACTGGCCAATCTTGCCTACCCAAAAGCCCCATCTGAAGTGCGGGAAACCCTGGCCATGGAACAATTCCTGGATGCTTTGCCTGACTCGGACATGAGGATAAGAATTAAACAAGCCCGTCCAAGGGATTTAAATGATGCCATAAAGCACGCCGTAGAATTGGAGGCATACCTTAGGGCAGAAGACAAACGAGGTTATCGGGCCTACCAACACCAGTTGATGACTGATACAACAGCTGGTGAGGAATCTTTCAAGATAGAGTTGAAGGACTGGATGGCATCAATAGAAAAGAATGTGGCAGATATGAACAAGGAAATACAACAGCTCAGAAAGGGCGAAGGCCAGTCTGATCGAAAGCCTTTCAAATATTCACCTGGACCAGGTAAAACAATGGATGCAGTTAAATGTTACGGGTGTCATAAGAGAGGACATTATAAAAAGAACTGTCCAGAGAAGGACAAGGGTACACAAGATAATAAAACTTCAGAAGAGCGGGATACTGTGAAAAAGTATGAACATAAGGGGTCAAATGGTCATCTGACTGGAAGACTTGGTTCATGCTCAAATGAAGCGGGAATGTTCATATATGCCATGATTAATGGTGTTAAAGTGAAAATGTTAGTGGACACAGGGGCCACTGTCACCATGTTGTCGTCAGTATCAATGAAAGCCGTAGGAGAACATTGTGAAGTACAGGTTCAGGAACCTGGCATGAAAGTGTTTACTGCTGATGGTGAAGAATTGGCACTGGAAGGGAAAGTAAACGTTGAGGTGGAAATAGGGAACCATGTTGTAAAGACGTTAGCTTTGGTAGCCGATCTTCAGGTTGAGGGTATACTGGGGTTGGATATGATCAAGCGTTTTGATATGATCATAGATACGAAACATGGTGTATTGTCATTTCAGGATGAACGGATTCCAGTGCTTTACGAAGGTAAATTTGGATGCTTTAGGGTAGTGGCCAAAGAAACGGTCAGCATACCCCCTCGAAGCGAATTAATTGTACCCGGGAAAGTGTGTACCTTGGATGATAGAAAATTACAATCAGAAGGTATTGTAGAGTCTAAAGAAAGGGAAGACACAAATAGGCCACTGACAGCCAGAACATTTGTCCGACCTCTTGAAAACATTGTACCTGTTAGGTTGTTGAATGTAGACCCTGAGCCAAAGGTGGTTTATAAGAATACTGAAATCGGTCAGTTTCAAGAAACAGACGCGGTGAGCTCAAGTGACTCGTGTAATTTAGCAGAGCGGCATGACATTGAACAGTTGTATCAAGAATCTGTAAAACATCTTTCAAAGACACAAGCCAAGGAAGTGAAAGCTTTTCTGTTGCAGTACACATCGTTGTTTGCCAAAAGTAACAATGATCTTGGGAAAACCAACATTGTGAAGCATAAAATTGATACTGGGGATGCGAGACCCATCAAACAACCAGTTCGTCGTGCTCCGGCCCATCTGTCAAAGGAAATTGAAAGGAATATTGAGGAAATGTTGGAATACAATATCATTGAACCTTCAATAAGCCCATGGGCCTCGCCAATTGTGCTAGTGAAAAAGAAAGACAATTCCTATCGGTTCTGTGTAGATTACAGGCGTCTTAATGCTAGCACAGTCAAAGACGCATATCCTTTGCCCAGGATTGACGAATCCTTGGAGCAATTGTCCGGATACAGTTGGTTCTCTACCTTGGATATGTTTTCTGGGTACTGGCAGGTAGAACTTGACCCTGCAGACAAAACTAAAACAGCGTTTGCCACTCGCAGAGGTCTCTTTCAATTCAGAGTAATGCCGTTCGGACTCTGTTGTGCACCTGCCACGTTCGAAAGACTTATGGAAACGGTATTGGCTGGATTGCAATGGGACATATGCCTAGTCTACCTGGATGATATCATCATAATGGGTAAAACATTCGATGAAATGATGGTAAACTTAGGGAGAGTGTTTGACCGACTTCTGTCTGCTGGATTGCGGCTAAAGGCCAAGAAATGTCATTTGTTTCAAAGATCTGTAAAGTTCTTGGGCCACGTTATATCAGAAGAAGGAATAACCACAGATCCTGAAAAGATTGAAAGTGTGAGAAACTGGCCCGTACCCTCCAATGCAAGTGAGATAAGATCTTTTCTTGGCCTCTGTGGGTACTACAGGAAGTTTATAAAAGATTTCTCGAAGATTGCTAAGTGCCTACACAAGTTGACTGAGAAAGGAAGGCCTTTTGTCTGGGATAATGATTGCCAGGTTGCGTTTGATTTGTTGAAGCATAAACTCACAACATCTCCAGTTTTAGGTCATCCTGACCTTAGTAAAGAGTTTATATTGGATACCGATGCTAGCAGGGATGCAATCGGGGCTATACTTTCTCAAGAACAAGATGGTCACGAGAAAGTGATCGCATATGCAAGTCGTACCTTGTCGAAGAGTGAAAGGAGTTATTGTGTCACTAGGAAGGAGCTCTTGGCGGTTGTCCATTTTGTTAAAGGCTTTAGACATTTTCTGGAAGGACGACAATTTCGCCTAAGAACGGACCACAGTTCACTGAGGTGGCTAATGAAGTTCAAAAACCCGGAAGGCCAACTGGCGAGGTGGCTAGAGGTGCTTAGTACATATGACATGTTGATTGAACATCGACCTGGAGCTCAACATCAGAATGCTGATGCTCTCAGTAGAATTCCTTGCAAACAGTGTGGTTTCTTTTCTTCGTGGGATCAAGAGGATATGCCTGGGTCTGTCAATACCATTACTAAGAGTGCAGAGGAAACCAAATTGCCAGATGATATATCTTTGAAAAGTATCCAAGAAAAAGATGCGGATATTGCCTTAGTCATAAAATGGTTGAAGGGAGGGATCAAACCAAAATCAGAGGATCTGGCAGGAAAAAGTATTTTCGTCCGAGAAATTGTGGGACAATGGGACATGCTACTCATCAAAGATGACTTGCTCTACCGGAAATGGGTAACTGGACAAGGAAATGATATATTTCAAGCTGTTATACCAGCCAGAGAACGACGAAAGGTACTTTACTTTTGCCATGATTTTAAAGGTTCTGGGCATTTAGGTCATAAAAAGACACTGGAAAAGGTACGAAGCAAATACTATTGGCCTGGATGCAGAAAGGATGTTAGAACATACGTTGCAGGCTGCGAGACGTGTTCGAAAAGAAAAAGTCCAAACGTTACCAAGAGAGCTCCAATGAAAGTTGTAGAAACTGGAATCCCCATGGAAAGGGTAGCTACTGATATTTTAGGGGAATTGCCAAAGACAGATAGGGGTAACCGATATATATTGGTGGTGTCTGACTATTTTACCAAATGGACAGACAGCTTCGCCATGCCTAACATGGAAGCTCAAACTGTTGCAAAAATATTGGTTGAAGAAGTCTTTGCAAAACTTGGAGTGCCTAGGATACTTCATTCCGATCAAGGTAGGCAATATGAAAGCAATTTGTTCCAAGAACTTTGTGCCTTACTCCATATCGAGAAAACAAGGACGTCACCTTACCACCCTCAAAGTGATGGAATGGTAGAGCGGTTTAATAAAACCCTAGCCACCATGCTTAGTGCTTATGTGAACGACCATCAGACAAATTGGGATGAATCTCTTCCATATGTTATGCAAGCCTATCGGTCAGCTGTTCATGAGACCACTGGTTATACCCCGAACTTCTTAATGCTAGGCAGAGAGACAACTACACCCTTAGATCTCATGTACGAATTACCAGGAGATTTGAAAATCACACCTAGAAACCAATGGGTTTGGGAGTTACAGGAACGCCTAGAAGAAGCCCACAGTATAGTAAGAGAGAATACAAAGCAAGCGATGTGTCGACAAAAGACATACCATGATCGGAAGCTTAGCTTTGAAAAGTTTTCCCCTGGTGATATAGTTTTTGTATATTTTCCAGTTAAGAAGGTTGGTAGATCTGCAAAATTGACATCTTTCTGGCGGGGACCTTACAAGATTTTGGGCAAGTGCTCAGAACTTAATTATAGGGTAGATTGTGGACAAAGGGGTAAAGAACAAGTTGTCCACGTAGATCGGATCAGACTTAAACATCCCCAATTATTAAGGGGAGAATCCAGTCAGCTGGATGAGTTAGTTGAGCGGGAAAGTCCGAATGACATCGTGGAACTGAAAGAACCTGATGTTGTAGATGACTTTGATAGTGAGAATAATCAGATTGGCGACCAAGTGTCAGAGTCGACTTTGGGACAACAGTGTCCAAATGATGAGCGTTTGCTTGGTCCTTCGAAAAGGGAAAGACGTCCTCCTAAGTGGATGTCAGATTATATTAGAGATTAGTTTAGTTTAGATATAGAGTTAGATAAACATGTGGAAATCTGTATTGTTGATAGCTGTTGTTATTAGAAAGATAGTTTAACATCTGCATTGTTGTTTTTTTTGTTTTTTTTTAGGTTGCAATGCCAAAGACGAAGATCACGTTAAACAAGGGCAGGAAATGTCCATTCTGTCCTTACCGGTTCAATAGAGATGACGAATTGGCAAAACACATCGGTAATTGTAGCCAGAATCTCTTATTTTGTAACTATTGCGATTTTAGTTCTACTACCCCCAAGAATCTGAGAAGGCATCTCAAGAGGCAACATGACATTGGTGAAGAAAACAGTGGCGAGGCAGACGGGTTGAATCTGAGTAGCGCTCAGTGTGACGGCAATGAGTCAGATGCAGAATCTTGGGTCAGACAGGACCCCGGGGACCTCCAAAGCGTACTACAAGAGGATATAAGTGATGGTGAAAGTGATAATGATGACTCAGCTGAAGCGAGCAGCAAGAAGAAATCCATGAGTTCAAAAGAGTTGCAGCTTGAAGAAGGAAGAATCTACCGGAAGCCAACTAGGCCGTTGCCTGTAAGTGCTCCAGTAAAAGCTGCGACTAACGTTGTTACTCCGCCTTGTGAGCCAGCCGCGGACAAACCTTCCTTTGAAGACAAAGAGTGCCAAACTGATCCACTGTACTTTACTGAAAGTGTCAAGATCATCACCAAATGGATAGAAGAGGGAAAACAGATCAAGAAGATCGAGAGAAAGAAACTGTTGTGAATGGTTGTACATTTTAAATGTCAAAATGAATATGCAAGAACTCGATTCTAAGAAAGATATTCTTGAGTCCCTATTGTTTGAAGCTTAATAAAATTTAAAAAAAAAATAGTTGTATTCATACGGGACGTATGACTTTAAGGGGTGGGTGATGTGACGAATCAGGTCATACCAATTATAGAAATAGGGTAGTACAGGGTATTTCCATGGTAATAGTCTGTTCCCCCTTGGAATTAAAGATGGAATGTGCCGAGGCTATATAAACAGCGGTAGTCGGCAGAATCAGAGAGTGTGATCACTGCAGCCAGACTGAGAAGATCTCTAGGAGCATAGAGTAAGTAAAGGCTACGTAATAGGGCGGAATAGGCCATATTAGATTAAAGGCTACATAAGGCTGAAGAAGCCTTATAGTATAGGTTGCGCCAGTTGATCAACCACCGTAGCTTTGACACTCGGCAATAAAGGCTGAATAAGCCTGTACACCAGTGTCAAAGGGAGCTGGGGAAATCAACTGGTTAGAGACCTCAGGTCAGTAGCCAGAACCCTTGGTAAGGCCAATTGTCTAGGGGCATTGGTCAAGGGGTAGTTTGGTAGCCTGGGCTAGTGGTCGGGGACATTGGATTGCAAGTTTAACAAGGGGAAACTTGTGGTTGGTTTGGGCTTAGGTAAATCCCTGGGAAATTAATATTTTGATTTAAGTACCAATCGTCGTAAATATCTTGATTTAGTAAATTTATTAAAGTAATCAGCGTAAATATATTGATTCAGTTCGTTTTTAGCCTGAAAGACAACAGGCCAATTTATAATAAAATGCTCTGCAGAATCCCGGGTGTAACCGGGTACGTGTCCAAATAAATAAAAGCAACCGCTCGGCTGGACACACGTTACAGTACATTGAAAATAATAATGGAGACAATATTTCACCTTGTAGAACTCCAGCTGAGATTTTAAATGTTTCTGTAAATGTACCTTTATGTTTAACACATGCTCTTACATTCTTATATAAAGACTTAATAATACGTAAAAATTTTCCTCCAAAACCCTCCATTTGCAATTTATACCATAGTTTTGATCTATCAATTAAGTCAAAGGCCTTTGTTTAATCCACAAAACAACAGTACAATCTTTTTTTTGTTTTTTAAAGTTCTACTTATGAGATTCTGTAGTACAAATATGGCATCAATTGTACCTACCCCTGGTTTAAAACCAAACTGGGCATCAGTAATGATATTATATCTCTGGTCCCATTCTAACAATCTAGTATTTATAATACTTGTAAATAGTTTTGCCAAGCAACTAACTAATGTGATACCTCTATAATTGTTTAAATCTTGCATTTCACCTAGTGGTACATTACGTAAGCTAAAGTGGTACATTACGTAAGCTAAAACTCTTTGAAGAGTTCTGTTCAATTTGAAAGATTTCTCATCAAATCAGTTTTATGAGACGAATAAATGGAAGTAAAAAGCATATTTCGTATTTTAGATTTCTTGTGCAGAATTTCTTAAAATGGATTATGTTTACTTGTATTTATGATTGTCTTACAACAGAGTTGATGGGTGTGTTCCCGTTTTGCACACATTTGATAATTGGGTATAGAACAATAGGTGTGAATTGTGTTGTGATAGCAATTATAGTCTGCTTTAAGTCAAAGATTTTACCTGGATTTTTACTTGTGTTTTATCATTCATTCATAGCGCCACAAAACAAGAAGAATATAGGTATTTTGTTGTGTTTTAGTCTAATAACTATCACCATTTTTTTTTTCATTTGATAAAATAAAGATGACATATTAAATAATATTTTTAGTCTTAAATTTCCGCTCACTGGTAAGAAAGATAAGGATTAGATGATTTGACTTTTACATTTTTGCCCATTTACTTTTAATATAAAACTAAAAAAAGATGAATTTAGGAAACATTGCCTGTCCCAATCCAAATGGAAGCTGATTCAGTGGACACATTTATGATAAAGGGGAAAACTACACGGACAGTCATATGGGGTACTCCGTGTCTCTTTTTACAACTTACATTGTAGCTGCAAAATATGTAAAACGCATGTTTATAATTGGTTGTTTGGTATCAACAGAAAGATTTTCATAAAAAGAAACATACCTATATCACAAAATATTTCAATCTTTGAAGTAGCAGCCTTCACAGTAGATCTTATGATCGACATCACCGATTTAGTATATTGCGGGTTCACTTTTCTGGTTTTTCAAATCAGTAGCTCAAAAAATTCCGACAAAAATGATAATTTAAATATTGATTCGATATGCCTCAAACATGGCTGAAAATCTATGAATTAGGTGTACATTTGATAGGTTTTGTGAAAATATCTGAAGAAGAAGTTATTAAGCATACATTATAAAATTGCCGATTTATCATCATACCATCATCCAGTTTGTCTATTTTCTTCGATTATTCAAACCACAGTATAAATGAAAAATATTTAGCAGCGTTTTCACTACACACATTTCTTGCATTTATGTAAGCAAAAGCAATAAATAAATATTATAAACATATGGAAGTTTTTCCTCAAACTTGTAGCTTGTACATATACTTCCTAAAGGCAGGAAGTTGTACAAAAGAACTACATACACAATATTTTTGCAATAATCTGTTTTGTTTAAAGAAAATAAATGAAATTGTTCGTGACCAAATCGATGTTTGAAATTAAATTCCAGAACATGGATGTCAATTATTGTGTAAATGTGTTTTATGCAAGTTATATTGTAACATAAAATAAATGTAAATATCATTGCGAGTAGATAATTTTATTTATTTCATTGTCAATTGCCGTTAAAGGAACTGTGATATAGACTATAGCAATTAAGCAATTATCTCACCTGGTCAAATTCCCGTTCCGCACACATTTTTTCGATACCTTATTTTCAAATGTGTGCAAAACGGGAACAAACCAGTTGATGATTACTTATATTACAATTTAATAAAATATATAATTCCTGAAATCGGCGTGTCTGAAATATATCTTACCACACAGGAAGAAGAAAAGCGAGAAATACTGTATTCTTGGTTTCATTAATAAAATATGAGAAAATTATAATCAGTTCGATACATTGATTTTATAATCTGTACCATTATATGGTATGATTTATAGAATAATTGAGTCTCTGTTTGCAATATTACGTTGTTATAGATACTACACCAAGCTAACTTTTTTGAAATGTGATCAACAATATGAGGAAAGAAATCAATCTCAGATGCACAAGTTTTTTTCCTAATGAATCGTGTTTGTTTATATACCAGAGAACAAAAATAAGTTTTTGTTAGAATTAAACGAAGCATGTAATAGACGTACGATTAATTTACAGTTTGAATTTTATTACGTAAGACAATATGCCGATAAGATAATGATTTAATAAACATTGTAACATACTTAATTGAAAATTATAACTTTATTTTAATTTGCTTATTTTGTATATTTCATGTACATACAAATGTCATTCGTGATTTTCAATTTGATTAAAATTTAAAAAAAAAAATAACTCTTTCATTTTTTAAGTGTTTTAAAAGTTATTAAATTTCTGCATATTTCAAATTCACTGAACGCAGACTGTAATTAATACATTGCATATTAAAAATGTATAAATTCATCACTTAGTATTGCATAAAATATAATGCTGGTTCAAACTTGCTCTTTGTCCCATCGGTAAAACATCAAGAAAACTGAAAATTCGTAATACTCTATTAACATTTGAAGTCATGATATTTCCAGTGAGGTGATAAGTAGAGACGAACATATGAAAAAAAAAAGTATTTCATGCCATTTTTCTACCAGATATAAACTATTCTTATGTACTTGGATCACTTTTTGTAACGCAATTTATTTAAAGTGACAATCAAAGCTATATAAACATGTAAAGTTACCTCACGTAATTATTCTTTTACTTCATAATTTTAATTGTCATAGTGTATATTTCTAGTTTGTGTGCGATTATCATGAAAAATATATTTTGAATTACATTTCATACTTCAAAAGCATAGTTATTTGAAGAAAATGTATTAATCTTACAAACAGGCAGACATACCTTTTATGTATTTTATTGTTTCACATCAATAAATACAACTTACAAAAAGCAAAAATTTTATAAAAAAGTTAAAATTAATTTTTGGTCATATTTCAGTCATTGATCTTTGACCTTAAATTATTTCAAATTTTGACCATAGAAATTTTTACGACCGGGAAATTTACTACTTCTTATTTCATCTTCCCTAAAAAGTACAAATAAGCCGTGAGCTAGAATAGTATATGAAAATCAAATTTTTGATGGTATTGTCACTCCTCTATACAGATTTATATAGGTCGCAGCTTGCAACGACTAGCCTTACCTCAGGTTTTACATAGTGTGCTATCTTCGTAGGATATTATCATTTTGCATCAATATTAATATTATTGTGTAAATATTTAAAAGTTTTGCCGTATTCCGGTTATCTTTCCCGATTTTATAGCATTTATGACACAACTTTTGGGTCAACCCTCCGAATTTATCTAATTTGAAAATTGATCAAAAAATAATTTTTTAAAAGCGATAAAGATTGATATTGATAGTAAGTTAGTTCTGAATATATTTTCCATATTTTATCATACACAAAACGTAATTGGCTTAGACAGTGGAGGTTGCCCTACCAAAACCTGTAATGTAAATAAGTAAGTAACTATCAATTAGACATATATGTATAGTTTAATGTTATAGTGACATGTGTTTAAGTACTATTAAAATTCCTTTAATAAAATATTTCATCATAACACCCAGTCCAACGGAATTAAAAAACTATTGCAGAATAAATAAAGTTTGCATGTTTTAGATGTTCGATGGTTTGCCATGTTTTGTCTCTAATTCTAAAAACCAATGAATGTTATAGTATTATTATATCATATAACTCGACACAAGGTTAAAATATATCATATTTTGTGTAATAAATGATCTCTTTGCTTATTAAAGAATGGGCTACAAAGTAATGTAGTTTAAATTTCATTCAAGTCACATATTTAAGGTTACATAGTCCGTCCTTGTAATGTAAATAGAAATGCAACTATAAATATAATGGTATTTCTAAAACATGGCTGTATGTGGGTATGTTAAAGCTGTCTTAATAAATAAAGTTCGCATGTAGTATCAGGGACCAGGCAAAAATTACCCAATGCTGGGACCGGTACAAACAGGCATGGGACAATGACTTTTTTCATAAAAAAAAAAATGGGCAGGGGACAAAACTTTTTTTTAGTATTAAGTACCCATTGGACGTATACTTTTGTCAAATTTAGTAGATTCTTATGCACTACCTACTATTTATAGTTAAGTGATCTTCGACAGTTTTAACATTACATTTGTAAGCCCCTTGAGGAATGGGGAAATACCTTAACATTGTTTGATCGAGTGTAATTATTTAATAATTTAAATCCTTACTGGGGTTATTTTTTTTAACGGTAGGTTTGGTTTCAGTATACTTTTGTTTTAGTCTACTGCAAGCACTAGTTGGAATAAAAGAAGGAATACAAAAGCAATCTGTAACTTTCTAAGAATTGATTCAACTAGTACTGCCAGAAAAAATAGTGTATTACAATAAGATAATAAATAAATAAATATTTTTCCCTTGACGTTTGTCATTTGTTTATTCCTTTGGCGGAATAAGCATGACTTCGTCAGCCAGGGATGCATGCGTGCGCATCTATTTTCGTCTTCCTGTTCTCTTTTTTTCTCCTCGGAGAAGTACATCAAAGTCTTGACCAGCACGTGCCAGATGAATTAAAGTTTTAAAAACTTATCAATTTGATGAAGAACACAAAGGCTGTATGTGCGAAATGAGGTGCAATACATCTTTCTTTTGACTGTTAAACTCTCTAGATAAGGTATTGAAACTGGTATAAAATTCACAGGAAATTCAGCATAATGAAGAGGGTGCTTCAAAGATGTTTCCAATTTTTTTGAAACATAGTTCTCGTTAATGAATGAAGTAGATATTCGAAAGACAGACAGTCGAAAGGAAAGTTAAAGCTAGCGTCTCGCGACATCATCAATGCTGAAACTTTACGCTCATGACTTTTTAAAGCTTATTGTGAAGCTGTTGATTAAAATGATCGTAAGGTAAAATAAATTGCCAAAAAATAACATTTACTTTATCAAACACGAAAAGAGTAGTAATTTATTCAATGGAGAAAAAAAACCCAATTAAGTGTGAACCCCGGCCAGTTTTTTGTATATGACAGTATTAGTAGTATATGCGTCTGTATATACCCTGAAAACAATGGGGGTCTATTGTTTGGGGAGGAACAAAAGAAGAACAATGGGGGGTGGTTGACCTACATTTGGGGACAGGTGCCCGACACGAGACCTGTGCATAGCAACAAATCAAGACTAATGATTAATTTAGACTGACGATTACCCGACCAAGAAACAGCGTAGCAACAAATCAAGACTAATGATTATTTTTAGACTGACGATTACCCGACCAAGAAACAGGAACTTCCGAATCACAATTGGGTATTGAATGGAGGAATGCGTCAGTGACCTTTAAAAAGAGTTAAGGGGAAGGAGACTTGGTTGAACACGTGTTTGATAAAAGATCGACCCTATTGTTAGACACTGGGTAGAATGAATACCTGAGTGTAGTAAAAATCGTTTTTAAAATGAAGATAGCTAAACGTCGAGAGAAAAATACATTTTGGTGTTTCTGAAGTATGCCAGTATAAATGACTGTTTTTAAAAAAACAAACGTGTTCTGTTAAAATGAACTAGATTGAGAGACTTTTTAAATGGAAAAATCAGTCAGTATTAACTGATCACCGTATATATTTATAACGAGAGAAATGACACCCGTTCTTTTAAATAAAAATGTATACATATTTCAGAGATCATCTCGGGATGACTGTGTGAATTTTATGACTTGGGTTTTTTTTATAGAACTATATTTAAAGAAGTGATTACATTTTTTTTCAGAGTTATCGATGTATTTTATAAGGTTCTAGTCGGTCTTAACGATATTATAGGACGCAAACCCAGATACCGTCTTTTCACCTTCTGTACACAAGTCAAGGGTTAAAATTTACTTGAGGGCGTGACAATGTATGCAAAAAAGTTGAGTGGCATTAGATTGTTTTAGAACTTTTTTAAAAATTAGCATAAATAACGCATCATTTCAGCAGTTTCAACAAAATAAAAAGAGGGAACAAAAAATAAAGGGTATATAATCTGATTCGGGGGAAGTAAAATATTTTCCATGACATCGATAGAAATCCCCATATCACCACGAGCTGTGATGGAGGAAGCCGCGCATGAAGTCCGTGAAGAACCAGAAGACTGGGATGCAGAGATTGCCGCAGACCCACACCCCCCAGGTCAGATCCACCTGATCAATGGGGAACTGGTATACGTGTTTAATAACGTATACCAGTATGAGAGGAGAGAGAGGAGAGAAGGAGGTTAAGAAGAAAGAAAAAGAAATAGACGTATGTCTATTTTTTAAAGAACCAACGGCCGTTTTAACGGCCACCAATTTTTTCGAAAAGTTGCCTTCTTTTACACTGATGGTGTTCTCAAACGTTGATTTATATTATTTCTTACCAAGGTATCGTTTCATTTTTTCCCCTTATATCTAACTTTTTATTTAAAAAAAAATTACAAAAATTGTATCTTTGGAATAACTGAAAGGGTTTGAAAATGAATACGATACATGGGGTAAGAAAAACTCTTAACAATTAATTTTTCCAATTACAAGTAAAAATATCGAGTGTTCCACGTAGTTGATTTTTTTGTTATATTCGATAAAAAAACAAATCCACAACGTTGATAAAACTTATTTTTTACCAACGGTACCGTTTCATTGTTTTTTACCAATAAATTTCATATTAAAAAGAAAGCTTGGTATTTATGGTTTAATTCAAGGAATTAAAAATGAACACGGTACGATTTGGTAAAAAATAATTTTAAAAAACGCAGACAAATTTTCCATCCAATTTCTTTTTAGGTTATAAGAAATTGGGGTGTTCCACATATTTTCTTTTTAAATTTAATCACTTAAATGCGATAAAAATACGCTTAATCCATAAATTTTTACGATAAAAGAAAAACAAAGAAAACAAATCTTAAAAAACATTTCTTATTTTATTATAGTACAAATTACATATATTTTTTTTCTTTCTTTTCCTCGTCCATATGGAACTGGGATCTGAAATTTGGAGAGAGAAAAAATCACCATGAGTAATACATCTAAAAAAAAAAAAAAAAAAATCGTAACCTTGATCACAAGATAAAAGGCAATGAACTTACGGAGGAATGATTATGTCCGATTCATCAGACAGTTCGCTGCAATAAGACGAAAAATTAAACTGTTTTAGAACGGAAATTTTAAGTGAAAACATTTTCGGTCTATTTAGATTTTACTGGTAAAAACTTACAAAGGAATTCCTAATTTAGACTCCTCAGTGCTGATTGAAAAAAAGTAAGAAAAAAACCCAAATTTTATAATAATTCTAAAATATTGGATTTTTTAAATTTGACAAAACGAAGTAAGAAAAGTTTAAAAAACCTACGAGGAGTTGATTAGGATGATTGACTGTTCGCCGCTGGAAAAAATGGATAGTGATTTTTTTTTATAAATTCAGCTTTTAAAGTAGAACAATCTATTTTGTTTAATTTGAATTTTTTATTTCATGAAATATAAACTTATGAATGAGTAATAATCTAACCCTATGGGTGAAATTTCCCACTCAAGAGACTTTTCTGCCTGTAGCAGTCTTCTCGGTTTACTGAAAAAAAATTGTTGCTAAAAATTTAGAAATTGTCACGATTTAATACCCCCCCCCCCCCCCCCAAATGAATTCGATCTATAATTATACTAACCGATCTCTTTTCGGTGCCATAGGGGTTTTTGTTGGGCTTTAAAAAAAAAGGACACTAATGAATGCTTTAAAGAGATTTTAGAGTAACGTTTTTATTTTATAATTAGCAGAAAAAAAGTATAACTTAGTATTACTAACCCATTTTCACCACTGGGGGTTTTTCTAAATTAAAAGAGTATGACTTTTATTATTCGATAAAAGAATAACTAATTTCTTCAAGGTGAAGATTTAGAGTCAATTTGAAATATCATTTGAATAAGAATATAATGTAATAATGTAACCTACACGTCTGGGGTTGATTCTAGTCTTCCACCCCTTCTGCTGTGTCTTTAAAATAAATGATCATTTTCTATCAAATATTCAGTTTTCAAAAATGTACAAATATTGATATGAAAAAAACTTAGATTGAGTGTATTTTGTTTCAGGAAGATTAAATATCTTTTTAAATTATCGAGTTTAAAAACTTACGGGCAAGGACAGCTGTCCAGCAGATCTCTTATTTTGTCGAGAAGTTCGACCACTTCAACTCTACAGTTGCAGATGCATTGACTGAAACATTTAATTTAAAAAAAAATGAGTTATAGTGATCAAGGGTAAATTGGAACACTAATTGCAATTAACTGCTGTACTAATTATAAATAACTAACCTCGCCATAGTTTTTAAAAGTAAAAATCCAATAAAAATAATGAACCTCAGCTGATATGAAGGACCTTAGAAAGGGGACAGAATTAATGCTTTTCAATGATTTTATAGTCCAATTCCAAAGAAAGAAATCTCATGCCTGGAAATGATTGGTTCAAAGTGTATAATAGATGGGATGTATGAAGAGGTGGGGGAGGGGGGGGGGGGGTGATTGGGGGAATAAAACATAAACATTGGATAAGAAGGTCCAACCCAAGATATTTTTTACGGGTGAATGCAGAAAGCTATAGAGTAATGTTTGGTGTTGTACTACCCCCCCCCCCCCTTCCCCTTCACCCCCCCCCCCTTCGCCTTCCACCTTCCATAAATATTTCACCACCTGATAATAAGTTAGTGCGTTCTGTTTTTTGCGCAGAGGGTTAGATTGTCAGATTTTCATTAGAATAAGGGGGTTACAACACCCTCTCATATATAATGAGAGCAAATAATTAAAATGCAGTCATAGATTATGTCATGAGTGGGTAGAGAACAATACTACATTGTTTCAGACATTAGTAATGGGGGTATCAGAATAAACTCCTAGGTCAACAAAAACGAATCACCTATTGTATGCACTGTCGAAAGACAAATATCAAAGTCGAATAAAATTGATATAAATAAATCGTAGGAACTTTTTCTCTTCTCTTTCCCGCAAAAAAAAGTTACCAAGTGGAACAGTTGGAGTTATTCACATTTTCTTTTCATAATGATTGTGATAGTTATTTTACATGTATTTCTCGGGATATGTTTGTCTCAGCACACTCCACCCTGTGACTGTCAAAACGATTTGGGAATTGCCTACTGTCGCCATGTACGGGCATGTCCAGAATTTGTATCAACTGCCCAGGTGGAATGTGCGATAATTGAAATAATTTTGAAAGCAAACACATCGCTTGACCAAGTATTGATCCACGGGGAATGTAGAAACATGTCGGTATACAAGCGATTGTGCATGTATGCAATTAAGCAAATAGTATTGCGGTCTACCAGAGAGAGTTTCCTTTGTTCAGGTAATTATATACTTAAAAAACTGAAGTGTGATCGGTGAAGCAAAATTACTGTACTCGAGTGTTAATTTATCTGTTAAGGTGATATTTTCGATTTATTGTGTAAGTAATTTAATTTGAAGACCTATTTCGGAAACAGTCATTGTATTTCAGAGTTGAATTTTATGAAAATTTGCGTAAAATAAATTCTAAAAAAAAATTAAAAAAATTAAAAAAAATTCAAGAAATTGGATTTCAAAAATTTTGTTACTATTCGATCGGAATAAAACTTTTTTTGGTCACATGACCTCTTCTTTTTTTCTCAAATCTGCGAACCTTCCTCTTTGTGCAATCACCCGTGTGACGCGTGACACCGTTATCAGTCATTCCCTCATGGCGTGCTCACTGATGAACGGGCGTGTGTTGTGTAAAGGTACAGAAATTTTGTTAAATCTCACAGATCATTGTAAAATTCTGTCTTTTATGTAAAATGTTTAAACGCTTTTTTTTTGAATATCAAATCTTTGATGCAAATGAAGTGGAAAATTAAACTTTATCTGTAGATTTGACCACGACGATGAAACCGGGGCTGTTGGAAATCACCAGCGAGAAGCGTGAGTAATCTCTTCTTTTTGTCATTGTATCTTCTTTTTAATTAATACCGTTAATTGGGCGATTTTGTTTTAGATTTCTGTTAAAGTTTCGTGGGAAAAACTAACATTGCATTACAGTTTTGTTTTTTCCCACGCGTTCGATCGTTTCGATCGAGCGCGCACACGAACAGGGTAAAAATGAAATATCTTTATTTTAGAGATTGAAAAAGTTAAGAAATGGAAAAAAATTATGGACAACTTTTTATTGTTGATGTTGTGTATGCACTCCTCTGTTCGTGTGAGTGGAATTGAATATTATCGAGCATGTGCGGATCTGAAAGGGAGTGAGGTGGGTCCCAACCCCCCCCCCCTTCTATTTGAAAAATGAAAAATAATTAAATTTATATGGTAAAATTTTTGCAGATATGCCTCAGACCCCCCCCCCCCCCCCGGGGCAAACAATTATCCTTTGGAACCCCTCCACCCCCCCCCCCCCCCTTTTGGAAAAAAAATTCTGGATCCGCACATGTCAGAATCCATTTTTTATTTTGCAAATTAAAATGTGATTTTTCCCCCTTAAATTTAGATTTTACACTCGGAAGGGATTCGTCCAGGACATACAATAACTTATCGACGACTGACGTAACCGAACAGCATGTTGACAGAAGCACACTTATTAATGAATCTTATGCATTTAATAGTACACCAATCCCGCATGAAACTACTTCGTCCGAAAATGAATCCCTGGCATTGTTTCCTATAACTTCTCCCAATGATTTCACAGCCACTATGCATGACAGTACTCCGCTTACGCAATCAGTAAAACAGACCACCCCCCTTATTAAACACTCCACAAATATTTCTTCTGTCATGACAACAAATGCCTCTTTACCATCTGCAGCTACTTCCTCTTCGCATTATTTTACTGTCACCTCAAATTTGACGGACTTGACGACTGCTGACACACAAACTCGCATCACCACCATCGGAACGAAAAACACTGAGTCCCTCGGTACGAATCACGACCAACTGCTTTACATTTTATTTTGTGTACCTCTTTTAATATTGGCATGTTTTATTATATATATCATTAAAAGAAATTTTAATCGTAGGCGAAAACACATACATGTAACTCAGCACGTCAGTGATCGTGAAAATGATGATACCGATGAAGTAATGATGTTTGAAATGAGACACAAATAAAAAATTATTTCAAAAAATATGACTGCATGCATGTTGTAGTTGTTTTTTGTTTGTTTGTTTGTTTGTTTGTTGTTTTGTTTTGTTTGTTGTTTTGTTTTGTTTTTTGTTTTTTTTTTTTGCATGAGCTGTGCATGGAAATTATGCAAGTAAGTAATTTTATTGCTAAAAACCTTTTACAAGTTAAAATCATTTTTATTTTATGAAGTATGACGTTTGATGAAAATTTAAAAATCAGACATGAATAATTATACATTAACATCGAAATAAACTAATATTTTTTAAATGTAATTTTTAATGGGGGTCATTGATATGACTTAAAATGATTTACATTGTTATCACAGTGAAGTAATGAATTTTTTACAATTTTTTAGTGAACGAAGCCTTCAGTATCGCTATTACGGCCATAATCATGGCCGGTTTGATTGGCCTGGGAATTTTGCTGCGGTATCTCCTTAGGAGATACCGCAACTACATTTTGCGGAGAGGGAGGCGGGACAGCATTACGGCGGCGCCACGGGAAGACATTTCATACCGCCGGACCCTGGCCGCTGCGCAGGAAGTGGAAGCGGCCGCCACACTGGCCACCATAAAGAAGGAGCCGGTGACACCCCATTCCTGTCATTGCACCCTGGCCGCGGCACAGGAACTGCGCCACGCCATAAAACAGGAACCGGCATCCCCCCGCTCCTGTCGCCGGACTCTGTCCATGCCAGTAATCTCCCCAAGAAAGGACCCCTACCTCAGGGATGAGTTAATTGCATTGTAATGCACCTGATTAAATACCCGATAACAAAACTTTTAAACTTGCTTGGTGTTTTTTTTCCACTGTTTTCCTATATGATGAGACGAAAGAAATATCTGCATTTTTTTTTGCTGATTTCTTTCTTTCTTTTTGGTAACTATATTATAATTTTAGAAATTTAAAAAAGAAAATGTTTATATTTCTTAACGTCTCAAAAACTGTATGAAAGTTTCAAGCAAAAAAAAAAAAAGATGCCTGAGGCAATTTGATCAGCTGAAAAATGAAACGATGGTATACAAGTTTGTCTAAAGATACTGGTCCAAGTAATCAAATAGGAAACATTTAAGACCATTTAGTATCGGTATTTATCTCCTGTTTGTCAAACAATTATCTGAACGACGTAAAGGACAGTCTATTGAGTAGAATTAAAAAGAAAACAGATCATTATATTAAAAAAATTCAAGATATAAAAGCATGGTCAATATTTAAACGATTTTGCAAAGACACATTTTTGATAATTAGCTTAAAAATTTAAAAAACAATGACAGAGTCAAGGGGAAAATCGATATTTTTGAATGGAATGAATAATTGTATACGCCCACTTATTTAAAATCCAATCAATATGAACAATTTGAAATGTTTTTCAGTCGCCAAAGGTAATAACCAATGAAAGAATTAGATTTTCTGCGATAAGTTCAAGATTATTTTCTTTCCTTGTAGTATGAATTTAATTTACTTAGTGTCCGCATGGCATTTTTGGAACTTTTTTTTATCAAACTCTGTTAAGCTTTGAACAAGATGTATCAGTGTGGATTTTGCCATTTGATATTCGATTCGTACGATAGTATGACAAACCATGAGAAAGTACACGAAAACAATGTGAGGTATGTTGATCTATTTTTTTTTATATGTGTACGTTTTGTGTACAAGCTAACCGCTTAATTTACAATGCAAGAGGGATAACTCTCGCTCTCTCTCTCTCTCTCTCTCTCTCTCTCTCTCTCTCTCTCTCTCTCTCTCTCATATTTACAAGAGATAATGGACAAAATAACTTTTTTTAGTTAAAAAATTCAAAAACTTTAAGTACTCTCATACTTTCAGGTAAAAAAAAATAAAAATCCAACAAATCAGCAGCTATCTGTAGGTTATTACACTAAGGATATTTCAGATTTTGATCAATGCAATCGAATATCGAATAGTGAATTACAATAAAAGTTTTTTTTTCTCTCTCTCTCTCTCTCTCTCTCTCTCTCTCTCTCTCTCTCTCTCTCTCTCTCTCTCTCATATTTGCAAGAGGTAAGGAATATAACTTTTTTATTAAAAAAAAATACCATGTACCCTTAGGTAAAAAAAAAAAAAAAAACAACAACAAATAGTAGTTATCTGTATGGTATTGCGTTTTCAAGGATATTTTTAATATTTTTGTCAATTCATTGAAATATCGAATAGTGAATTACAGTAAAAATTGTCAAAGATTTTTAATAATTAATTAGTCTAAATCTATAGCGGTATATTTTATTGTCTAATATTTTATTTTTTTTATTTCATTTAGTTCAATAGTTCGAGAACAGAATTTATATCAACAAATTGAAGATATGAGTTGGAGCGAATTACTGACAAGTAATGAAAATTCAGTCCCGAGCGGTACAAGTCCTGTGGGTCAAGGAGACAGCGATTCAACTATTGATTTTAATGACATAGCAGATTCTTCGTTTCATGGAGATCGTTCTCTACTGATGGACGACAGTACGAGCAAATCGATGGATTTTTCCGACATTGCCGATTCCAGTTTTCGCGAAATAGAAAATCTATCCTTGGATGACGATTTACGCCTCGCCGATGACCTCATCAGAAATCAAGTTGGCGCGGGCCAAGATGACTACAATATAAAGCTAGTCAACGAGAGAACCCTCAAAGACATGAAGGCCGTTGACGTCAATTACCAGCTAACGTTCAACAACAAGTTTTTTCGCGAAAAAAAGAAACTTAACGAAGTCAAAGAAATTGTTCGTGATGCATTTGAAAAAATGATCGAACACGTCAAGAAAAACCTCCGTCCCGGCGACATCATGAGGGCTGCCATTCACAACGAAAAACTAGACTTACCTATCTATGTTCCATGCCGTCCGATGGAAGAGATGAACGCCGAAGCCATGATGGAGAGTCTAGTAAATGTTCTTAACAGTAACGAGGACATTCCGTTTGACTCCACCTGTCGTATCGACATAGGTGCTATCAAGTATCCGCGCGGTGGTAAAGGTTTAAAAATGACCAACATCGATGCAGATATCATTAAAAAAAAATCCATAGTGGTGATAAAAAATACCGATAATCTATGTCTGTTAAGAGCTGCTCTTGTGGCTTTTTGCGGTGCTTGTAGAACGAGCAACGACGAATACAGGAGATTGAAAAATTTGCATTCTACTCTCACCCCAGCCGAAATTCTCATTCAGTTTGAGAAATGCCCACAGTGGTACTATATACAAGTGTGTCAAAATACTGATCAAAAGCAGGACACCCTCACTCGGTCTGTGTGTCATTCATTGGCCATTTCGAAAGACCAACCGTTAACGTACTCATTGATCCCAAAATTAGAGGATTATTTCAATGTAAACATTTACGTAATAAGCTCTGCTTTGAGTAACGCATTTTCATACATCAGTCAAAACTGCGATGAGGAAAGAAAAAAAATATTTTTATACCACATAGACAAGGGTTCGGGACACTTTCATGCCATTGTTAAAATATGCGGCTTTTTTTCAAGTTCGTATTTCTGTTCTTCGTGTCTGACCCCGTATGATCACAAACATAAACATGCTTGTAAGAATCATTGCAGCGTTTGTTTGTCGGATGATTGTGAAAAGCAGCAGGTATGGATTTGTCAAGATTGCCACCGAACTTGCAGATCTGCGGAGTGTTACAAGAGGCATAAAATTCGTACCGAAAGCGGAAGTGTGCCATGCGAGCTAGTATACAAATGTCCGACCTGTCACAAAATCGTGGAACAATGCGAGATGAAGCCTGAGGATCACAAGTGCGGGTATTTTACGTGTAAATCATGCCTTCAGTATGTAGAACCGGAACATCTCTGTTACGCGAGAAGCTACCCCCCTTCCGACAACGGAAAGCGACGCTACATTTTTGCCGATATAGAGGCATCGCAGAGGGACGAAATAGTGCAGTGTGAATGGGGCTATGCCCCTCGCCTTGACACAAACTGCGCTCAATGTATTCAAGAGGAAAAGACCTGTTTGGATTGCCGTCGATGTCAGCATTGTCTCCAGTCTTACTGCGGAAAATCAAGGCATTCTGTTGTCTTAGCCGTCTGTCAGTCCGCCTGTACAAAGTGCGAAAACAATGACATGACTCCAGAGAGCACATGCAATGAATGCGGAGATCGGTGCAATCGTTGTGCTAAAAGAGACAAAAAGACCAAACGATATATCAGAACCCCCTGTCCCGGAAAGTGTGGATTCCGAGAGCGCGTGTTTAAGACTCTGTACGACTTGGGTAGATGGATATTCCACGAAAACCACAGAGGGTATACGGTCGTTTTTCACAATCTGTCATACGATGGTCAATTTCTACTTCAGTACCTTATATCGCAGACTATACGACCTTCCTTTATTATCTACAGAGGTAGTAAAGTGCAAATGTTTAACGTGAATGCTTTACAGATCAGAGTGATTGATTCATTTAATTTTTTACCCATGGCCCTGGCAAAATTACCTGGAGCATTCCAACTGGAATCATTAGCCAAAGGATATTTCCCACACTTCTTTACGTGTCGGGAAAATTTATCATACGTGGGGCCGTATCCCCCGCCTGAGACTTACGGGCCCGATGGCATGTCAATCGAAGGTCGGGAAAAATTCTACGAGTGGTATCGGGAAAAAATTGACAGCGGAGAAGTGTTTGATTTTCATAGCGAAATGGTGAAATACTGTCGAAGCGACGTCGATATACTGCGGCGAGCCTGTATAAAATTCAAACACCTTCTACACGAAGCGACTAGCAGAGACGGAGGTCGCGCCATTGACGCATTTGACTCCTGTACCATAGCATCTCTTTGCATGGAAGTTTACAAGCAAAAATTTCTTGAAGAGCAGTGGCAATTAATCGTCAAGGAAAACGACCAAGAGATCCGAATAGATGCTAAAAAAATAAACGGAAAAACATCTGTCCTCTATCAGAACGTTTGGATAGACTGGAACGAATTTAAGAAAATGAACATGGAAATAATCAAGGAAGTTTTCGTGAAGTCCCCCATTGCTCGTCCACCGCCGAACGGATATCAGGTTCGCATACCATTCAGCAGAAAATCCATAGCATGGCTCGAATTGTTAATGCAGCGCGCCCGCACAAACGGTCAACACCTGGATATTTGCCATGCATTAAACGGAAGAGGGGAGTACCGAGTACCGGAAACTCGCTATCGACTAGATGGTTACGTAGCACCTACCACCGAATTTCCCGCCGGAATTGCTTATGAATTTCACGGCTGTCGTTTTCACGGATGTCCCACGTGCTTCAAAAAAGGAGGTGATATTATACTTCCGAACTCCGAGTATACTGCATCCGAGTTGCTTGCACGCACCCGTAATAAAGAAAGAAAGTTAAAGAGTCTGGGAATGAAACTTGTCGTCATCTGGGAACACGAATATGACAACATGATTAAGGAGGACCCTGACGCCAAAACCTTTGTCGAAAACCTGGATTTGACTGAGCGTCTAGACCCCCGGGATAGTCTTATGGGTGGACGTACAAACGGATGTGTGTTGTACAAAAGAGCGCCACGAGATACAAAAATCAAATATGTCGATTTTACCTCGCTGTACCCTTTCGTTAACAAGACGGCACGATATCCGACCGGACATCCCGAGATCATCACTCGTGAGTTTGACGATATCTCGAATTATTTCGGACTGGCAAAGGTAAAAGTTCTCCCGCCTCGAGGACTTTTTCACCCAGTGCTCGGTTACCGCTCGCAGGGAAAGTTAACGTTTCCGCTATGTCGATCGTGTGTGGAGCGCCTACAGAAAGAACCTTGCGCTTGTTCGGACGCGGACAGAGCATTGACGGGTACTTACTGTACACCCGAACTTCTCAAAGCCGTCGAAAAGGGGTACAAGATCCTCAAAATCTACGAAGTCTACCATTGGAATGAATCGACTCAGTACGACTCTGTAACCAAGACGGGTGGACTATTTGCGCCTTATATCAACATGTTTTTGAAAATTAAACAAGAGGCCAGTGGACGACCCGACTGGATCAAGACGGAGGATGACCTCGCTCAATATATCGAGATGTACGAGCAGAGAGAAGGTATTCGTCTTGACCCCGACAATATTGAACACAATCCGGGTCTACGTAGCCTGGCAAAGCTTCTGTTGAATAGTTTCTGGGGTAAATTTGGACAGAGAATGAACCTCTGCAAAACGCAGATTCTTCACGACAGCCAAGCTCACGTGTTGTTTGAGCAGATGGCCAATCCAACTATAGAAATTCAGGATTTTAATATCATAGACGACAACCATCTCATGCTGTCTACTAAACGTGCCTCGGAGGACATGTGCGACCCCGGTCACAGCAATGTTTTTTTGGCTTCATTTACTACCTGTTGGGCCCGCCTTAAGTTGTACGAATTATTAGATTTGTTGCAAACTCGCGTTCTGTACTGGGACACAGACTCGGTAATCTATACCCAAAAGGAGGGGGAAATAGAACCCCCCATTGGTGATTATCTGGGTGAACTTACAAACGAATTGAAAAAGGACGACTGGATTACCGAGTTTGTGTGCAATGGTCCTAAAAATTATGCATACAGAACGCATAAAGGAAAGGAGGCATGCAAAGTCAAGGGATTTTCCCTAAATTACATCAATTCGACAATCCTTAATTTAAACAGCATGAAAGACGCCATGTTCAATCGCGAGAATTCCTTGGCGGGAAACTACTGCACAGTCAACCCCAACAAAATCAGTCGAGAAAAAATTCATAGCGAACTTTATTGCCAAGAGGAAATTAAGAAATATGCATCTGTGTATACGAAACGAGTCGTACAACCAAATTTGACAACACTTCCTTATGGTTATTAAAACAATATCTCATGTATTAGACTGTTTGTTTATTAGTATATGTACATTCAAAAATACAGATTTTTGAACATTTTTAATAAAATAAAATGATATGTGTTCACAATGTAATTTGTTTTTCATTTTTATAGTTTTTTTTGTTTACAGATAATAATGAATAAACACTCCCCACCCTTTACAATTAAAATGTCAGCCACATTGTCCTTTTCTTTTTGGGTGAGCGTATGCCAGGAGGTGAAGTCGCTTTTCTCTTTTTGCTTCCCGCGTAAATAAGACCGGATCCAGATTGTGGGGGGTCCGTTTTAATTGTCGACATTGTCTCCTCGGTGTTCACACCTTGATCCATTGATTGACTTTTTTCTTGTTCACTCTGTTTCTCCTTCATCCGATCGTAGATTGTTTTTTTGACGAGTAGATATTCCTCCGCCATCTTCTTTAAAGTAAGGTCTAAGAATCAAGGGAATGACTTCTCCGGTTTTCTGCAGCAATTGTTTTATCTGAATGTTGCTCACACGACGATCACATAGAGACTGAACGAGATTTTTATATCTCTTGAGTTTTGTCCGATAATAACCGGAAATGATCAGATGACCCATGTAAATATTTAGAGTTATCTCCCTGAAAGCCTTCATCTGTTCTTCGGAGGCCATTTCGATAATTTTTTTTCGTTGAGTTTTATCAGCAAGAAATAAAAAACGAAGAAATGCTGTCTGACGTCCTGTCCTTTGAGACATGATGACGTAAATGAACGAGTGTACAAATTACACTCTCAATTTATTTAGGTCGGTACACTATCGTTTCTCCTTCGCCTGGTAAGATATTTGTTCGTAAACGCCTCTCTTCCGGACAGTGATTGGTCAGATCTATCAGTATGTAACCGTAAGGGCGACTTACGGCTTTGGCGTAAGCGTCCATCCAGAATTTCGAGCGCCCCGTGAAAACTTGACTACCAAAGGTAATGATCTGTCGGTTATCCCTCACATTTTTAAATAAAATAACGTGTTGACAATTCAGTAAGATGCTTTTAGCGTAAACTCCGGGGGGATATAGATTTTGTGACAGCAGAAAAGCCGTTACCTTAGAATGCGACACCATGGTCTGAAAAAGATGAAGAGCATCTGAACTTTTCGTCACTAAATGAATCATGTCGTCGAGAATAATTACAGTGTGAGGGTAATCTTCAGACCATTCCTTAATTTCATCTCTGCTAGGTAGTCCTTTATAAGTATCAAAATCGGATAAACTCGACTTCATGTCATCTACAATTGGCTGTTCTTCCATGTAACAATATATAATTTTGCTTGGTGCAACATCAAACATCTCGCTTCCACTTTTCAGTAAATTCCACACAAAATGTGTTTTTCCCGACATAGTTCCCCCTATTACTGCAAACGAGGTGGGAGTTTTAAATTTCATTGCCGAATCTTTTCGTGTCTTGAGAATAAATGAAAAATAATGAATCTGTTTCTGATTATTATGAAGATACCCCCCAAACAAGATTTAAACAAATTTACGCATGCGCACATGAAACCCGCAAATATAAAAAAAAAAAAAAAAAAAAAAACTCATATTTTTTTATCAGATATTTTTGTTTCTATTGGAAATTTTCACTAAAACTCCCAACTGTATAATGTGTTCATTTTAAAATGAATTTAGTGCAGAAAAAAAAATTAAAAAAAAACAAAACCTTTTTTTTCTCAAGATCGTTTTTTTTATTTCTACAAACCACACACACACACACACACACACACACACAACTAATTTTTATTTCTTCTATCTCCTGCATTCAATAAAATACATGATCATTTTAATAAACAATGCATGGCTAGTTGCATTCATCTAAATATATTCTTTCATGAAACAAAACTGACATAGGTACACCTCACTTGTACATCATTTGCAATATTTTTTGTTTTTTAATTAACTACTTTTTTTATCTTCATGTGACACATCTATAAAACACACAACTATTTTTTTCTAACTGCATTCATTAAAAAAAGTAATGAGACACGATAATGACGCTCTTAACGATCCCTTCATCACTGAGGGGGAAAGCCTGCGCGCGCGCGCGGGAACCTCGGTCTCCGGGATCCAAGTCTCCGGGGTCCAAGTCTCCGGGGTCCAAGTCTCCGGGATCCAAGTGTAAGAGGATTTTTATTTATTTTTTTTTTACAAGTATCAACATGTGTCTCATTACCCGACTTTAAAAGACAGCAGATGGCTTTTGTAATGATTAATTCTTGACAAAACAAATTTGCGTACAAAGTCGTCGGAATTAATACGACCTAACAATTCAAGACTGCTTTGCATTGAAAACCCCTGCGCACGGCGATACAAATAATATAAAACGTGAAAACCACAAGTAGAAGCCGAATCTTGTTGCACTTGTACATTATTATAAACACAAACAAAGCTATTTCTATCAATAAAGTCTCTCAATCGAATGTCATAGTATTCCGGTAATCTTCCAAAGCTGTCGTAAAATTCGCATTCTGTTTCGTTTCTGAGCCAAAAGGCAATCCAATGAGAACCTTTTTCTTCAATGGGATCTGTGTTGCACACTACAGCAGAAGGAAATCGAGTCACACGAACTGGCAGAGAGTTGGAGGCAAATATGCCTCGGAAAAACGGTTTAAGGTCCGCTAGCATATCGACAATGCCCAACATTTCTTTGGTATCCATTATTATTATTGTTATTATTTACAATTGTCTCACTTCTCTGGTATTGTCAACTAAAAGAAGACCGGGGCATTCACAATAGGCTATGGCGCTGATGGTCGCTGTGGTTGGTTTAGAAAAACGAGCATAGACACCAACGTTTCCTTGATGTACCAGGTTTATATACCCATCTCCGAGATCAGTTGGTACGAGGTCAAAGGCATATATGGCATATCCAGTCCCAAATTTTTCTCTATCGATGACGAGGCTCTCGTCTTTGAGCCACCTTTCAGAGGACTGATACAAATTGCAGAGAGGAGTAACGTAATTATTGTTCTCCCCAAAGTCTAGCTTCATTGGTCGAATGGGTGTCGGTTCTCCGTTGACGTACAAGACAATCTCGGACAGATCAAAGTGTTCAAAATAAAACGGATTATCGGCGTAACCACCGTTCACTGCCGACTGTTTGACAAAAGTGACAAACACTTTTGATGGTCTTTTTCCGTTCCAAACGTCGTCCCAATAAAACTCGCTAGTTTTATCTGAAATGGTGGTCATTTTGACATCTGTTTTGAGATAATTATACCTCGCCGGGGACTTGAGAATGACATTGGTGTGATTCACCAGAATGGCGCTGTCGACTTTAACTTTACAGGCCTTAAATACGGCGTCTAATATGGTGACCTTGTAGCTCGGCGAGGCTTCCTTACTCATTATCACGAATTCGGGCTTGGAACGAAACAGCCTGAGTTGAATATCTACTCCATTGATGAGATATTTGTCGAGATAAAAACAATCCACGTATAGAGGACCTTCCAGATCAAATGTTCTCGATTTTTGGGTAAATACATATCTCTTTCTCAGAGACATGTTCGTTCCGGCTGCAGCATCCGGGTCATTCATGCCCTCTCCATCAGGCCAGTACATCTGTGTCTGCATTTGCGATTCAGATGCGCCTTTTCCTGTAGACAACAGTACTTTGAAATAAGCTTTCCAGGGATAATTGTTGGCATTTTGCGAGACGCATTTTCCGTTCATGTAGACATCTATCTGAGAAAACAGTGCTTGAAGAGGTAAATTAACGATTCCTGTCTTTTCCAAAGCTGCTAAGGCTGTGCCGTCAGACTTGGTGATCTTTGCTTTAATGTAGAGTCGACTTTTTCTGAGATCTAAATACTCTCCGCCGTTTCCCGGAATGGAAAATTCCAGAGGTGCAGTATCTAAGTCAAATGACGAAATGGGTCTGGTTTCCTGAAAATAAATCTTATGCACTGCTACTTGATTTGGTGGATCGGAAAAGAGAGCCAATTCAGAGGGCTCTGCCATCGTTGTGTTCAATTCGCTTAAGTAAGACATGGTTTAACTAAAAAATAGGTGTGCCTTTGAGACTAGATTTTTTGCTGCTGGCCGTTTTCTTTTTTGTTTTCAGAGTCTTTTTTTTCTTAATTTTTTTTTTCAACGAATTAATCCTCTGTCGTCCTTGTCTCTTTTTTTTCTTAAAGCGTCCTTTCCCTTTGGTGTTTGACGAACGTCTGGTAGTTGCTCGTTTTTTTCTTCTTTTTATACTTTTTTTCAAAGGCATGTGGGGCTCGTCGTTACGCATGGATTCTTTTAATTCGGATATGGCTCTCTCTTGCTCGGCCGCTACTGGTGACACTTGTTGAATGTCCGGTTTTGGTAAAGAGGGAGCCCGAACTGGAATCATGTAAGCCCTTCTTCTGTTGAGTATTCCACCACCCCTCTGCGATTTGCGCCGAATCATCGGTATAAAGTTTTCCCCCTCATCTGTGTGATGAAATTGCGCCCATAGAGCAGGATTCGATATGTACGTTGGTCCAGCCATGATTTCACATTTGTCGAAACACAAGTGTTACAGTCGAATCTCCAGTTAAAAATGACGCATCTCCGGTGTTGTTGTCCTTTATATAGATGTGCATATCGGTAAGGTCATTACTGCGTAAAGGAATGCGGTAAGGGCGAAGAAAAATCTGATTTTTAGAGTCTGTCAAATAAATCCGTCTGAGAAGTGGTCCTTGTCGTTCCCCTATGATGGTGTCCTCACAAATCGAACAATAGACAAATATTTCCTTGGGTAATCCTCTGATACTGTTGTTACAAAATTCCGTCAACTCGACAGTCCATTCCCCCGTCAGAGGTAAGGATCTTGGTAGGCGAACTCTAAAATTCCAAGGTTTGTTATCGGAGTGCGTAGAGGCACTATCCGAAGACTTGAGAACCATCCGCAGCGACATCTATATGATAAATGAAGCATTATCGGGATGTCAAATGTTTTTGACATCGATTTCTGGAATCCAACTGTCGAATTTCTTGGGCCAACCTAACCAACGTACAAGTACTTCCGGTTTTCCGCGTACTTTCCGTTTCCTGATGATTTTTTCGATTCTCCATTGTGTCTGTTCGTCTTTGGATACCTTCTGAAGTTCGCTGGCATAAAAACTACCTTGAATTGGTTCGTTCATCATATCCTTAAGCTTGTAAATAGGGATGCCTTGTGAAACGAAGCGATGGCTCACAATGAAAATTTCTTCGGTAAAAGTCTGATCATAGTCACGTTGAAACTGGCGTCTTAAGTGAGAAATGCGCACCTGATCGCCTATCTTAAGGGTATACGCTGTGCGTTTTCGTTTTGACGACTTTTTAATATTCAGTCTTTTTTTCTGAGCTTTTCGTCTCACCAAGTAAGCATCCAGTCTCACTTCCGATTCGTTCTCTGCGTCGACAGAGGCTGGAGCTCTTCCGTTTAGGGAGCGGTTGGGTGTTTCGTTGATAGACATCACCACATCTTGTAAAATGTTTATGTACTTGTGTTTTTGAGTATGCGTAAAATATCTATACAATCTCTTCTTTAACGTTTGAATGTACCTTTCGGCAAAATTGGCCTTGGTCTCGTTTAAGGCATAAAAAATTTTAATGCCTTTTTCCTGTAGATATCGTTTCAAGTACCGATTGTTAAATTCCGACCCTTTATCCGTCCGGATAGCTTTGGGTTGTCGAGGACCACTCAAAATGTCTCTGAATGCATCAATGATCGACTGAGCTTTTTTATCTTTCAAAGGTCTCACCCACATAAATCGAGAAAATACATCAACGACAACCAAGAGATACCTTATTCCGTTATTGTTCTCGGAGAGGTTTTGCACGTCGGCCAAGTCTGCTTCCCACTGATAGTCTATTCCCTGCACTATCACACGTCTTCTCTTAAATCGGCGCCTCACTTTTTTTTGCAGCGAAAATGCATCTTGATTTTGTAAAAACTCTTTGATTCGATTTAAACCAATATTATAGATTCCCTCTTTTTTTACAATTTCGTATAGTTTAGTTGCACCAGCAAAGGAACCAGGGTGCCGCGGATCATACCATATTTTCTTTAAATACTGCTCCATCTCCACTATCTCTCCAAGGACAAATGCTTAAATGAAGTTTAGTTTGAAAAAATCAGTCTTTTTATACCCAGAACCTGTTTGAGGTATCCTTAGCATAAATATTTTACCCATGCATACTAATATCCTTATTACAAAACATAAAAAAAAAATAATGAATGAAAAGTGAGCAAGTGTTTTTTTATTGTACATTTAGTTATATATCAACATTTTAATCACAAACATAAAAAAAAACCACACCATTGTCATTTTCAATTGCAAACAAAACATTCACTCATTACAATGAGACCCTTTTCATGCAAATAAAAATAGTCTGATGTTTCCTTTTCTATCCTCTTGCCAACTTTCCATCTGTTACCATCTTAGCATACGGACAATGCTTTGACCATCGTATGTGTTCATTGTAGGCATCGTCTTGTGGTTCCCAGTTTTTTAGTGTCATTCCGCAGGAGAAACAGGTGACTTTGTCTCCGATGCGCGTGTAAATGAAACCCGCTCGAGCCAAATCCTTTTTCGCCGGACCTCTTAAATATTTAGGCCAGTCGTTAAACGTGGCAAATCGTTCCGAAAAATTCAAGTATTCGGGATATTGCCAGGGAGAAGGACTGTTCAAAGTTGGAGGAGGAATATTTTTCACAGGCAGAGTCACATATTTAGTCTTCAATTTTTCTTCTTTAAACCCTTTGTTCGAGTCCGACAAATTCCACGAGAAGTTAGCATTGGAATCCATTCCCCATGATGTCGATGGTAAACAATCTAAGGAACATGCATCAGTACTGCTCGAGGAAAAATTAGGACAGGAATCCGTTTCAATCATGTTCAGTCTAGAATCCATAGACGACATCGTGCTTCGTCAAGGTTCGAGGGAAGCAATGATAAAAAAAAAGCATGAAATAGCTGTTTTAGTCATTTGCGTACATCGAATTGTTTTTTTCACTCTAATGATTACCAATCAAATTTCTTGAAAATAAAATGTGATCTACATCATATACTAGAATAGCAAATTACATTTAATTAACATTGTGATTGGTCCTCTCTTACCTTCTTTTCAATTAGTAGGCGTGTTTCTAAATAATCACATGATCATTCTGGCATAAAGTATTACTTCAGATTATTTTGTCAAACCACACTCGAGCAGAAACACTACATTGCAAAAACACCATGCTGTCTTTTCCAGACCCAACCAGCGAAAGACAAATGTGGCTATTTAGATTTTTGCAACGGGGTTCCTGTGTCAAAAACTTTATTGACAACTACAACCTGTACCACTCCGATGATACATCATGCCAATTTTGCAAAAAACAATATGTTTTGCGCAATTCTTTGGTACATGAAACTGAATGCATCGTTCGACTTGCCTTGGAAGCCACGCAGAATGATGAAAAATTGCTTAAATTCGTGCTTAAGGCACAGGATATTTTCTTTGATCAAGACATGAGAAAAGGTGAAGCCTTACCTGTTGCAGAAGTTTTAAAAATAACGAGATTCGGTCGTATTTCGTATGATGATTGGGAAAATATCTATCATGATTTTGTATGGGGTGAAATCTGCAGAACTGAACATCTTGGATATGAGGAAACACCATACACCGAGTATCCAGACACGACGGAAGGATTCATCAACCCATTTATTTTCGAACAGTCTTGAGACCATAAAGACATTCAATGTTTGGCCTGTGTGTGATTTAACAATAAAAAAAATTAAATTTAGAATAGTTTATTTTACACGAAGTGGATTGTGCAACAGGGCTTGTTTTTTAAGGTTCAATGCGTTTCCTACAAAACTTTTTGAGTTTTTCCACCAATCTGAGGAGCTTATTTTCCAACGATTATTCGTGACGTCAAACCTCAGATATATGTGAAACAAATTAACATTCTCGTCAGTCTAACTCTTACACTCAAAGAAAAAAGAATGATGTCTGCACGTCTTTTCAAACCTTTGCAAAACGGACGTTATGTTAAGGTCTCCGAATGGCAAAAGGAACCTAGACTTGATCTTAGACAATACGAACTCTGTGATGGACAGGAAATACCAACGAAAAAAGGTATTAGTCTGAAAATAATTCAGTTAAAAACCTTGATGACGGCCATGGACTCAATTCAAGAAACAATCCTCAAGAACGAAGCACAAAGTTGGCATCTGGGATACAATGTTTACATCCATGTGAAAGAAAACAACCCTTGCGTGGATATACGACAGTACTGGAAACCCAACGAAGAATCAGACATCGTTCCTACCAGAAAAGGGCTCTGCTTAAGACCGTTTGAATTCACCGTTTTTAAAGGCTTACTGGTAGACATCGAAAACTGCCTTCCGGAATTGAAAAACGTGAAATGTTGTTCAGAACGCGATGATCATCAAAATCAATTGGGAATGCTACAATGCAGCATTTGCAACCCTAACGATTTTGCAAAGTGGTAAAAAAAACAGTGATAAAAAACGCTATTGAAAAAAAATTGTTTGTAAATTTACAACACTTTTTTCTCCAAGCTTTGTCATTTATCATGTTCTACTTTATTTTCTCTGTGCTATTTAAATTTCATGTAGAAACTACATATGTATGTGTATAATTTAATGCATTTTTATATCAGAATAAATTGATAGAAAATTACACGATTTTTACTTCGTTTTTAAAACCTGAAAAACATCAAAAATAAATAAAATGGATAGTATCGCATCAAACATACAAATGCGTTTTCGTAAAACAAAAATAAACACCGAATTAAATCCGTCTTTACACCATTTCGTCTATATGGTTGTGTCCTTACTTTAACTTACCGTTTGTGTTTACATTTTTATTTAAAAGGACGGGTGTCATTTCTATACGGTGATCAGTTAATACTGACTGATTTTTCCATTTAAAAAGTCTCTCAATCTAGTTCATTTTAACAGAACACGTTTGTTTTTTTAAAAACAGTCATTTATACTGGCATACTTCAGAAACACCAAAATGTATTTTTCTCTCGACGTTTAGCTATCTTCATTTTAAAAACGATTTTTACTACACTCAGGTATTCATTCTACCCAGTGTCTAACAATAGGGTCGATCTTTTATCAAACACGTGTTCAACCAAGTCTCCTTCCCCTTAACTCTTTTTAAAGGTCACTGACGCATTCCTCCATTCAATACCCAATTGTGATTCGGAAGTTCCTGTTTCTTGGTCGGGTAATCGTCAGTCTAAAAATAATCATTAGTCTTGATTTGTTGCTACGCTGTTTCTTGGTCGGGTAATCGTCAGTCTAAATTAATCATTAGTCTTGATTTGTTGCTATGCACAGGTCTCGTGTCGGGCACCTGTCCCCAAATGTAGGTCAACCACCCCCCATTGTTCTTCTTTTGTTCCTCCCCAAACAATAGACCCCCATTGTTTTCAGGGTATATACAGACGCATATACTACTAGTATTATGATTTTAAAACAATAAGTCAATAATATAGATTTAGGTCGCAGGCGTGCGGCGACTAGCCTTACCTCACGTTCTACATAATATACTATCTTCCAAAGTTTTTTATCATTTTGCATTGAAATAAATATTATGTAAATATTTTAAAAGTTTTGTCGTATTCCGTATCTTTTATAACTTTATTGCATCTATGACACTACTTTTTGGTCAACCCTTGAATCTGTGACATTACTTTTGGGTCAACCCTTGTAATTTATCTTATTTGAAAATGGATAAAAAATAACATGTTAATTAAAAGGTATCAAGATGGATATTGATGGTTAGTAAGATCTCAATATATTTCTTTTTTTATGCACTAAACCTAATTGGCTTAGACAGGGACGTTGTCCTCCCAAAACCTGTAATGTAAATACGTAACTACCAATTAGATATATTTTAATAACTGAAAATTAACTCGAAACGAACATTTCAAAATTTCAAAGATCTTTTATTGCAGAATTTAGATTTAGAAGAAAGAAATTACTGAATATTATAGTGACATGGGTATTACAGATTAACAAGTACAATCAAAATTCCTTTAATGAAATATTAAATCATCACACTCGGTCCAACAGACGTGTAAGTAAATTTAGAACTATTGCATAATAAGTAAAGTTTGCATGTGTTAGAAATCGGATGGTTTTGTCTTATGTTTTGTCTCTAATTCTACAATTCATTGATCAAAAAAGCAATATGGGGAAGGGGGTAGTCACCCATAAAATCAATGAATAGAGTACTATTATTATATGATAACTTGACATAAGGTTAAAATATGTCTATTTTGTATAATAAATGATATATTTGCTTAATAAAGAATGGACTATATGTAGTTTCAATTTCATCCAAGTCACTTAAGTTGCATAGTCTGTCCTTGTAATATAAATAGAAGTGCGACTTTGAAATCACGTATTATTTCTAAAACATGGCTGTATATGGGTATGTTAAGGCTTCCCCAATAAATAATTCCAAATAAAGAACATATGTAGTCTCAGAAGGACCAAATTTTTAAAAGATTTTTTTCTCATTTATAATGAACTTTGAACTATCATGATGATCCCTCTCTGATCCACCGGGAAAATATCTGCACATTCAAAAAAGTTTAATGAAACTGTTGATGACATTAGACTGGAAAAATCAATTTTAGTAAGTTTATAAGCACTGCCGGGTTTTTCCCCTTAAGTTGGGCGTGACCTTCGAAAGTTCTAACAATACATTTGTTTGTTCCAGGTTTTTAATTAAAAAGCCTCTTAAGCAATGTAAAAATACCTTGTTACCCATGAAGTATCCGATCAAATCAAATCAGGAAAAATACTTTATTTAATCCAGTGTATTTTAATAATTTAAATCCTTACAGGAGGTTTTTTTTTAAGTTTCGTAGGTTAAGTTTCACTTTACCTTTGTTTAGTATATTGCAAATGCTAATTTGAATAAAAGGAGAGATACAAAGGCAATGTAATGTTTTGTTATTTTTCCAAATTAAATCGACAGCCAGAAAAACAATACTTTGTCTAGAGGACGCATGCATATACAATGCATACACACACTGTAATAGAGCGCAGCGGAAATAACTCAGGGTCAATCTCGTATTTACATACCTGTTACTGCGCAATAGAACCAAGCTTCAAAATTATCTAGGGATATTAAACAATTTAGGCACGTACATGTAGCATCGTTTTTAAAGTGAGGGAGGGGGTAAACTTATCCTATATCTTGTCAAGCTAACTGGGGGGGGTAGCGAAGAGCGATAACGCGTCAATTTTAAGATTAATTTCTTTAATTTCATTTGCAGGTAAAGGGGAGTAACTCCTCAAAAAATCAAAAATTCAATTTTCTATATGAACTGTTTGTTGAGAGGAACAGTGTATGTGTGGGTGGGATTGGGGGGGCCTCTATACTCCGATGCTACGCACCATTTATTTAAAATTTATATCAAAAGATTTTCTCTCTAACTACATATTTCAATAACGATATCATCAGTAATAGTATGTCACAAGTTCATGCACGTAGCATTTTAAAAATTTCAAAATTTTCTCGAATATTTTCGGGATCCTAATTCTCAGAAATATGCTCTTAAAAAGAAATCCAGGCGAGTATTTTTTCAAGTTTTTCAAGATGTTTTTCTGTTTTGGACCCTGTCAAGAACGTGGGCCTCTACCAGTATCCTTGTCCCTACACAAATCATTGTCTTGTGGTCTCAATGTTTTACGTATACCTCAACGGCCAATGCTTGAATCAGTTCTTCCCATTGTGAATCCACAATGAAGTAAAGCTCTGATTATTTTCTCAAAATAAACTTATTGTAATGTAACAAAAACAGAACGCCAGTTATGTTATACATTTTATTTCTCTTTTCTTCGTATTCTTACGCATTGAACATACAGTGCATATCTAAAATTAATCTATATACATTAATATTCATTAACCTATCGCCATGATTTCATTCACAGACATTTACAGTCAGTTTATATTTCTCCTGTGAAGTTTGTCGTTTGTTTATTCCTTTGGCGGAATCTTTACGACTTCATCAGCCAGGGAGGCCTGCGTGCGCATCTTTTTTCGTCTTCCTGTCCTCTATTTTCTCCTTGGAGCAGAACATGAAGTCTGGGGCAGCACGTGCCAATTAAAGTTTCAATGCAATTATGATTTGAGGCAAACTGAAAATGAAGAATGCATACATTATTTTAAAAAATGTCGACTGTATGCATATGTCAGTTTTGTTGTCTTGCAAGATAAAAGACAGGTTTTCTTGGAAATGTAGACAAATAGTGACCTATAACACACTTACATGCACTTAAAAGTTTAATGAAGACAAGTTATATATCATCCGGGTAATTCAATCACGTGCCAATGTGGCACACCATGCATGAGCATCTTCTTGAAGAAGTCGTCAATCAGCTTCCATTCTTTCTCTGCGTCAGGAGAATCGCTGGCTTCAACTTTTGGAAACTGTAAGGAAAAAACCATAATACATGAAATTCAATTTCAAGAACCAATAGAGTTCTTTTCATACGTAGTTCACAATTCATAGGTTTATAAATCAGTTTTATAAGAATTGTGTATAGGTTTGTTACCTGTATATTGAGTACTATATACATGTCTGTGTTAGGACTACAGGTACTTACCAAGACCAGCACACAGGAGAAGTCCGAGTTTAGAGAGTGGTTTGTGGGCTGTGTGTTGTCTAAGACCAACATCTCCAGCTTCTTACAGCAGTCCACCTGTAAAAATAAACCAAAACCAACTGTCATTAATCCTTGTATCTATCAAAAGTTTGGGTCTCTTTTCTTTTTTCTTTTTTTGGCAAAATAATTTCAAATTTGTAATAAGTAACTTTGACAATGTGTACCTTCAGGACCCGAATGCCGTTCTCCCAGCAATGGGCTTTGATCAGAGTTTGTTCTATGTTTATTGTGACGTCAGCATCCTCTGATGGTTGTGGCAAGATACAAAGCATCACCGCATCAGGATCACTGAAAAATAAACAATATCAATTATAGACATTATACCATGAATATGGTTAACAGTTTTGAAATCTTTGACTATTTCAATTTTTTTAAGACCGGCAATGTTTTAAGGGATGTTTTTTTAATATGACGCATTCCTAAGAAAAGTATGATTGAGAATATATAAGAAAAAGTAAAATCAGTTTAAAATTAATCTAGTAAATAAATTAAACCACGTGTACTGATTAAGATACTCCTGTATAAGTTTACACTTACTTTTCTAGAATGGCCGCACATTTGTGGACCCCGTTCACAACCCGCTCTTGCTTGGATGCGTTTTGTAAGACCTTCAGTACGCCGGGGCAAGCCTTTATACTGCTTCTGCAAGATCAGGAAAAATTTAATAATTAAAAATCCATTCACAAAAAATAATTAAACTGTAATCCACAATACAAATTATTCGTACCCATTTAATAAGTACATCAGTTGCAATGTTTCACCTATGTCAAGCATCTTAATAAGTCGTTTGTTTACTTTTGACTGAGAAGAAAGTGAATGACTTTCGATTTTATTAGAAGGTTCGCAGGTTATCCTTTTATTAGTGGCTGCCAATCATATTGTGTGATTGACGAGGAAGATAAATTATTCAGCTGTAAACACTTATCAACAATTCACGTAGGAAGCCCATTTTAATTGGGTCAAGATCATAATCATGTTTCCTGAAAACATTGCAAAAAGATTTTTACTTTTACTTTGACTGCTAGGATTAAAATTCCATAATTAGACTCGGTGATTTTTAAAAATATAAAATTCGATGCATTAATTTTCCTGCTATTTTAAGTCTGTTTCGGTTTGCCCTACTTTAAAAAAAAAGCGCAACAATGAATTCATTCCAAATAAGGAAACACAAGTTAAATTTCTTAGAGCTATATCGTGTTAACCACTGCCAGTTCGTCATGCCAATACTATAAATAGATGTGATAGGCGATCTCCGCGCGCTTTTACCCGGGTTTGTTTATCGATGTTTACAAGACTGGCAATTGGCCCATTTCTAGCACGCAATATCATGCAGGTGATTTCACATAAATTCAGAGAAAACAAACACGAATTTTGCCCCAAATGGCTGTCAAACATCAAATTTGAACCAAACTTTGAATAAATGAAAATATGATTGGTTCAATTTCAATATGACCATGATGCAATGTATGGAGCTCTGCAAATTTGCGACATGCTGCAATGCCTATATGGTAAAATAATCGAACTAAATTTCAAATGAAGTAGTTTAAACTCTTCATCAGATTTTTCAGAATTAAAGAATGCAAACAGTAAACTAAAATTATTATACGATACAATCAACTTTGTGCATGGTGTTATGAAACTACGTATTTCACATAACAGCTGATTTCTATATAAAAATTAATTTAAGATTAGTAAATGTACTCACTCTTCGCTGCATTGCTCCACTTTTATCTCCTTGTGGTCTGTGAGAGTCATCTTCGGGACAGTTTCTGTCAGTCTCATTCAATGGACGGTCTGCAAAATAGTTCACCTTAAGACGAACGTTCTTCCAACGTGGAATCTAGTACGCTCTGTTGGTATGTCGTAATCCCGATTAGTCATGTGGATATCCCTGACCCGGGTTCAAGCGTTTTGATTGGTCGTTCTCTCATGATATGTTCTTACTTTTGAACTGACGATCCAGATTTTTCTTTCGGATGTTTGAATTGCATCTATAATGGATGCAATTTTGATTCAATTCACATTTTTTCAAACGATTTATTTTATTAAATGTTTTTTTAATTCAAAATGCACCATGATTCAGCAGCAGATCGGGGTTTCGATATTGAGTTAAAAATAGAAGAAGGCCTGTACATGACTAAGGATCTATTTATAGATTTCTATAGATATATAACGCAGGGTGTTTCCTCTGTCAAGATCACATGCCAGCTGACTTACTAACTGAACTCCACTACTGGGTAAGGCGGTGACTCGATCATGTTTTAGGACTTTAAATTTAGTTGAATATGTAGAACACTGAGGACGCCTCACTGGATAGACTATGCCATACATGCTTTGATATCAAAATAGTCGCATAAACCATTATAGAACAGTAGAATGCAATGGGATTGTAAGCAAAGGAAATCGCATTCTCTATATTTTTTTCGGTTGAAAATGTAGAACACTATTTTAAGAGACCGAGACGCTGGATAAACTACGCCATATGTAGACTGATATCAAAATAGTTGCTTAAACAATACATATATATACTACATTTGGTATTTTACAGGCACGTAGCATCGTTTTTGAAAGTGGGGGGGGGGGGCCAGACCCATCCAAAAAATCAAAAAAAGAAAGGAAAAAAAAATGAAGGAAATTTAAAGTTTCCAAAAAACTTCAAAATCCTAATCCGAGGGGGGGGGGGGGGGATTTTAAAAAATTTGTTGCTGCGAGCCTGAAAAAAGTGGGGTGGGGGCCTGGCCCTGGCCCTGCCCCCCCCCCCCTGATGCTACGTGCCTGTTTTATATATAAGGGGCACGGTCGGGGGGCAGGGGGGTATAAATAGCGCTGGGTTCTAATTTTTCAATTGAATCGTCGGAGATTCATGGCCATTCCGGTCATAGTTATTCAGGCTTAGTTTTAGTGAAGTGAAAAATCATTGCATGCAGTCGAGTGCACGGACACTTTCTTGTGTAATGAAGTTTACACGTACTTCATAGTATATAGTGCTTATGGTAGAACTAAGATTTGGGATCTTAACCTTTCGCTCAAAACATTTTTGCACTTCATAAATTGTGTTGCTAGCGACAAAATTAGCTCTTTCAGAAGGAAAAAACTTGCATTATAAAATAAGATTTTCACATGCATTTAAGAATATTCCAACCTCCCTCATTAAAGTATGTATAGATGTATCACTGGTGGCCGATTGAATTTGCATATATGTGTGGCCTCACATGGACTTCACGTGAACTTTAGTTTTACACGTGGAATCACGTGGACCGAACACTCACATAAACACAGCATCACACAGCATCACGTGGATTCACGAGAAGTTTTGTGATTTAACAATTTCCGACCCCCAGCAACTTTTCAATATCCGGAAAATAATTGTTTAACTTTTTTGTTATAACTTGCTTAAATGAAATGTTTGATAATTCTGTAGTCTTTATATATCACTATTGATCATCAATCATTTCAGCTGGTGTTACAGAGTATATATACATGTATCTTTGCTGTTTGAAGACTTTGATTTGCCGGTCGAACGATAGTTTAAACACAAATCCACTTTCCATTACAATTATGCTAATCAATTAACTAACCATGCTGTAACTTTGTAAAAAAAAAAATATCGGAATCCATGATTTGATTTTTTTTTTTAAGTTTCAATTTGATAAATATACGTATTGAAAAACTTATGGATGGTTACATTACTTTAATCTGAGGGTCAGGGGTCCTTAAACTGTAAATATAAAATAGCACACAAAAATGGGCGTGAAACTTGTTGAATATTTTATGTGAATGCTCTTTCACGTGAGATTCATGTGCATGCAGCTAGTTTAACTGTATGCATTGTTCCACATAGTCAAAGTTAGAAATGCATTTAACTTTCTACGTTCCTGAGAGGCACCTGACGTTCATATACCACATATTTGTTTCTTAATAAAAAAAATACACCCTACCTATAAATACAGTACATCATGAACGTTACCGGTATATTTAATACAACAGGTTCATTGTGTAAATGTTGAATTAACCTATCGTAAAACTGCATATACCTGTGTCATGGCCTGTATGTCAAGTTCTTAGGTAAGGTACATGCAATCAAAGTGATATGCTACATGTACTATGATGCATATTCAGTAATGACTAATGAATATTGTGGCTATATAAATTATGTGCGATATACATATACTTGTACATTCGTATATGACTAATATTTTCACTATCAAGCCTTTTAATTTATCATATGCATTTCAGCAATCTATCGATACACGTATATAATTATGTTTCTATATGAGAATGGAATTACCTAAAGGGAGGGAATCATTTCCTGTAGGACTTTACACCACTGTAAAACTAATCAGAATTTTTACACATTAACATAACAAAAATAACACAGGTTTTATATTACACTGTTTTATTTATGTACATAAAATTACACTTAAAATCAAAATTCCACAAGTGAAAATAAAATATAAACAGTCAAATTGTGGATTTTTTGGTATTTTTCTTCCTGCCACTTTCTAGTCCTCCTCTTCTCACCTCACCTACTCTCTCTTCACTGTGTCTCATTTTTGTCATTTTTTTAATGCTTTTTCCAATATGCATGTCAACTACACACTTCAGAAAAAATCAAAGTTTGAATGGGAGTGGTTTATATTAGTTACATCTGTCGTTCCATCGCCACAGTGGTGCATTGTGGGGTCATGATATGGGCCATGAGTTCGAGGATGGAGGGGAGGGGGCACCTGTTACACCTCCCTCCCCTGTGCTGTTCCCCCAATGTCTGGATGCGTAGCTCTTTACAGCTGGTTACACTAAGGCAGATGGACAACATCAGTAACAAACCACCCCCGGGCCAGCCCTCGGGGGTCAGGAACTGCTTCCTTTACTCTCAATGTTCTGAAACAACACAAAAGGACATGCTTACACTCACTATAATTCATTCAAATAATCTTTACAATTTAAATTAACTTTGGCATGCAAAACAGAATTCCATAATCTAATTTTATCTTTAATTTTTTTTTCTAACAAATTGAAAATTCTCCATGAAGAGCTTTCTTACTTTTGTATTGCATGTCCGTGGGGTTGCGGTCATCGGGGAAATCAGGCCGGGATCTGGATGACCAGATCGTCAGGGTGCTTCAAGCACCTGTTCAGGAACTTCCTCTCCAGCTGGGTTTTCCCTTCTTTGGCAATCTACAAAAGGACAGAGTCAAAAGTACTAAGTACTTGAGAACACTCTAATATTTTTAGATTTAAGCATGCTTATTTAAAAGAATTACAGTTATGCATTGCAATTGATAATATTTATAAAGGATTTTTCAGCATTGTCAATTAGTTTATCATGTAATATTTCATCACTCCAATTGTTCCATCACACACTTTGTTGAATAGGGTTTCTGAATGACCTTGACCTACCTGCACGATGACACAGCTGAGGTCATTGTCTTTGGGTTTCCTCTGGGCACTTACTGGGAGTAACAACAGTTGCTCTAGCTTCAGAGTACAATCAACCTACACACAAAAAAGGTCAAAATATTAACTTCCCACTTAAAACAAGGCTTATTGGCTAATAGTATTTTTTCTTATGAAACTGAAACTCACGATGGTTACTTATCACCTTAACATATATTATTTGTTTGTATTTGTTGGTAAAATCATGCTTACTTTAACAAGTGTTATCCTGTGTTCCCTGCAGTGAGCCTCAATCAACACGTGCTGCATGTGAACCAAGTCATCATGCTCGGTCTCTACTGGCATCACACACATCATCACCCCCTCAGGTGCCCTGAAAGACAGACACAAAATTATAAATTGTCCATGCACTAACACTTTTAAGTCCAAGAAATAATAGCTTCAGAACACTGTGCCCAATACAAGTTTACTCAACAGGAATCATCCTCTCTCTCTCTCTCTCTCTCTCTCTCTCTCTCTCTCTCTCTCTCTCTCTCTCTCTCTCTCTCTCTCTCTCTCTCCTCACACACATTGTCTACATGTACAGGTGTTATTACTTACATCTGTAGCACCCTGGCACAGGTGTACAGCCCTGCAGTCACTCTCCCTTTGTCAGCCGCTTGCAGCATCACTTCTCTAAAAGTCTTGTGTATGTCCATGCTGCAACAAAGCACATTTAAAATGGATCAGAACGTAGTATATACTTGCTACATAAATAACTTTGGTTTTAATACGAATGGTTTGGTTTCTCCAAATTCATTGCCTTTAATTGTTCATCAAATTTTTATGCATGCTATTTATAATCCTAATGGCAATGAAATTTTGTGATATTTGAGTATACGAACAATATACGAATAGAACAGGCAAGGCGGATCTTCCATTTCCCGTTTGCGTCAAAATGTGTAAAACTTTTACAACCCTAGCTGTTGTATACCTTAATTGAATATCAGCAGTGTTTTATATATATTAGCACCGATGCCGCATACTTCCAACATGAAAATTAAGAAGAATTCTTTACCTGTCGTCTTCAGGAAAAGTCATAGTATCCAAGGAGATATTTTGTAGACCACACAATCTCTGTCTCTGCCGACACATCCGTTTCGTTCTCTCTCTACGCAACGTGTATCTTGAGTGTGTCAGCACATTCTTTGCAATTGTACTTTGACCTACACTCAGGCGGGGCTAACACAGATTCTCGTTCATTGATTGGCCATATCACGGGTTAAAAGGCCAACTTCCTCATTATCATGGCTACCAATGATGTCATTGTAAACAAATGTAAATAAAAACACGTGGGAATCTCACTGTTGGCCGGTTAAATCGATTAAATATTTTTATTAAAGTTGTTAATCCATGTCTTTGAAGTTTATTATACTTAGTTTTTGCTGTATTTTAAAAGATCGGGTTAAGATATGAACGTCTACAGAGTATTGCACCATCGCCGGATGTAACAGAATTCTGGATTTTTTAAGACGGGGATTTCCCCGATTGGATTTCGTCATTCATAAACTGAAGGGACTGGCTGGCCCTTCATAAATCAGATGATGGCAATAAAAAATTTGTAAAAATTCTCTTGCAATATCTTATAATAGTTGCAGTTACATTTATATGCATAATTTTGCGCACTTTTTTTTTTTTAGTTTACTTTTTAGGGGTGGGGTAGACTTTAAAAATACCGATGTTTTCCCCCTCTACATCGGATTTGGGAATATGTTTTGAATTTGATGAAAGATAGTTTGTATTTGATCATCTCCGCTAGCCATGGTTTTCTGATACCGCCTCTCACGAGGAGCGGTGCGGATCAGAAACCTTTGGCTAGCGATCGAAGATGGAAGTTGAGTTGATTTAATTATCTTTAAACTGACTAATTATAAGTTGATTTATTGCACGGAAAATATTATAAATCAACTGACTTTTTCATAAGTCATCGCAGGTAATACACATATGCAGTATATAGGTAGTTTAATTGCCTTTACCACCTCGGCCCCCACCCCCACCCCCACCCCCTGGCCTTACTAACCTCACTGATAGATAGACAAGTTTGTCATATATACGCCTATTGTTAAAGGAAATACATTTTATACATCGTAAGACTTATATGTAACTAAAGCACTCTTACCAAATGATGTTTCTGTTTAAAAAAAAATCATTGCATTGTGGTTTGCGGCTGCAGTAAATAGTGAATGGAGATTACAAGCATTTACTATTTCAACTATTTATTTTTACAACAATCAGCATGCAGAACAAACCCAACTAGATGGGAGTTTACGTTTATTTATATCCATGCCTTTTTCACATCTTTCTGTGATCATAAACTAAGTTTTACTCTTCTCTGAAGCATGCAAATTAAAACTAAAAATCAATCACATTAATCCTGAAAAGGTTTAAAGAATCAATCTTATACAGGAGTTCCGCAAATCACAATAAGAAATATATTTTGTTCTTTAGTAAAAAAAAAATGTAAAATACCATTTTTGAAAAAAAAATGAGGAACGACTATTTATACGGATAGAGTGGAAATACATTTTTTCTACAAAATTTTATAATCTACTTCCCCGTGTCATTGATGATAATCCTTCAACCCTTGGAATGTTTCATAAATCATTTCAAATAACTGAGTGGAGAAAACGATGGGAATTCATAAGGATGTTTATACTTTATAAAATATAAAACCTTACTACCTGGTTGTATCAGGTATTGAACTTTTTTAAGCGTTCGCCTGTCATTGATCATCCATCATTACTGGGATTACAAGTTGTTAGTTAACAATGACAATAATTTCCAGATAATAGTTTTAGGAATATATAAAAAGGCAATGTCTGAACGATGTCACACATGTAGCCCCGATAAGACGGACTTCGGCTCGGACGTCGTGCCAAAAAACCACACAAACTTTAGACTTATTAGATTAAATTCCTATATTGTATTACACTTTGCACAATCGAAATTGGCCTTGGAGTGGTTTTAAATGGTTACATTGTTTATCTGTGTATTGTCGAACTCGCATTAGTAAAGAGCTAAAACCTATGCTTCAATGGCGACATAATTTGAATACCTGAACACTCTGCTAGTTCTGATACCCAGCACATATTCTGGATTTTGGGATGGGGTGGGGGGGGGGGGGGGGGGTGAGGTTCCTTATAATCAGTAAGCCTGGTCATTATGTCATCCCTCTTTACCCTGATATGAAATAGTAAATTTGTTATAGTTTTCCGCCCTTGCACAATAAAACTAGATAACACAATTCTGACTGCATTCATATTCAATTTTATGGTGAATATGCATAATAATAAATAACATACATCTACAGGAATTAATTAATTTATAAGAATGTATTCAAAACAAGAAGAATTTGACGGTACAGGGACAAATATAAGGTTTCTTTTAATACATCTTTAAAAAATTGATTTAAAACAGTATTAACACGTTCAATGAAAATCGCCTTTCAATAGCAGTTATAATGTAGGTGTACGAGACTGCATTGTATATACTTTCACAAATGATATCCCCATCTGACTTTGTGTCATCTGTAATTGGATGATACAGCTAGTGTGAAGGAACACTAACTATGCAAGTGTGTGATGACTACTAAAACATTTGGCAAGAAATCTAGCGTCCGTCATCTCCCACGCCATTCACATCCGGTTCACGGTATCCCTCGCGGTTCCTCACGGAATCCCTCGGGGTTCTACCTGCGTTTCCGTGCTTCGGCTGCCCGTTGCTCATCTTCTTCTTTCCGTTTCTTAGTGATTTCTTTCATTTTTAAAACTAATTCACTGTCAAATAATAAAACAAACGTTTTGTTAAAACACATTACAAGAAACTAAAAAGGAGAAATTATTTTCCATTTTGAGGTAGTTACTTACCTGAAATCTATATCTCCGTCACCGTCCATGTCGATGAAGTTAATCAGCGCGTCCACTTGACTCGATGACAGCGGAATCTTTGCTTGCTAAAATTAAAAAATATCATTAAGAAGATTAAGTACTCAACAAAACCATCATAATTGTTTTAAACTTTAAACATACGATATTTTTTGCGGTAAAATAATGTTTAGTAAAGAAAAAAAAATATTTTAGCTTTAACATTTGATAATTATCCTATTAATATCTCTATACAGAGTGAGCTTTTCTTTTAAAGTTAAAAAAAATAGTCTAAAAATGGCCCCGACTATTGAGCCCACTTTTAAAATATCAATTAGATAAATTATATTTTTTAAGAGTCGTCTCCCGTTTACCACATAGTACACTTTCAAATTTTAAATCGCAACTTCTCGGGCCTTTCCGGCAGATTCTGACCACAGTGTTATTCCGAGCATGACGGAAAGACCCACGAAGATGCAATTGAGTACCTGAGAAAGAACATCCAGTGAAAAAAATGATAAATAAAAATTAATTTATAAACCACATACAAAGGACTAAATCCATGTTTAGCCAAAATCGGCCTAACGTCAAAAGCAATTAAAATTGTATTAAAAATATTCTAAAACATTTTTTCATTCGTTATGTAACTTTTTTTTGTGTTTAAGGATTCAGAAATTATATTTCTGATGTTTATTTGAAGACACTATAATAGCGAAAAACGCGTGCTTTTTATAGCGTCAAGCATGACGTTACGTCTTTAAAAGAGCCTTCAAGTAAATTACATATTAACTATATTGTTATCTATGAAATTGAATGTATTTGTCATTAAATTGAAGTTAAAGATAAGTTCATTATCAGAATTTAATCGAGAAAGAAACGGAATTCAATTTTTTTTTACCCGAATGGCACACCTTAGTTTCCGTAAAGTCGGCCATTGTGACACGATTTCGCACGGTGACAAACAGGATTGTACAGCGACAAATGCAAAGGATTTAATCAACGCATTTGTAAAGTAAGTGTTATAAAACATCTCGATATTCTCTCTGTAACGTAAGGAAATATAAAATAAGAAATATTTGAATTGTTTTTATAAAAAGAGTTAGATCAACGATCGAGTCACATGTAATGTACAACACGCTGCATAGCCGCATGGTATGGTGTGTTGGCAGCGTTTCCATTTCATTGCGGGAAAAAGTTCACTTCACTATAGATTGGTTTATTATTGTTTAATTGCTATTTAAAGTATTATTTATTAACACATATCATGCATTTTTTCATCAGCTGATCTGAGACACTCACACATTTACCCAATTCCAAGAATGTACAAGGATATACATTAAATCCAACTTGAATGCAAAACAAAGAAGAGCTACATGTATTAAAAAAAACAACGACAGCAATAACTATACTCTATTTGTAACATATTTTAAGCTCTAGTGACTACATAGCATATATGTAACTACCATTTTCAACCCAAACAATGACTCATATATTTCAAAAATATAAAAAAGAATAATTACATGTAACATATTTAACACAGAAATTAAAATAGCAAATAATGGATAACAAATATGGTAATCATAAAGTAAATGATTCTTTGTTATGGCACATTGTCAATTAGTTTAAAAATGAGATGACAAAATGATTCAATATTAAACGAACATGATAACAGAACACATCATGCAAAATGCACTGACATTAGTCTATACAGAGGAGATACCCCTATCTAGTGCAAACAATGTTTTCAAGTTATACAAACATATATATATATACCAGTAATCAGGGTACAATTTATCTGCAGTGAAGATTTTGTAATTGACAAGAAAGTTGCATAATAAAAACTAGGTAGTGTGCTTCCATCATGATTTAGATAGATTGTATATACTTATCGACAACAATAAACATCTTATTTAAATTAATACACAAAAATATCTTTTGACACTGTATTAGAATTTTCTACTAGTATATATGTAAAAAAAAATTATGATATAATTCTCGCTTAAGTCATAATATGTTACAATTGACAAATTGTTGATTACAAAACATTTGTGTGATAATAATGCAACCAGATCTGTATTGTGTTTAAATGAATCAGATAAATGAATATTTCATATTATAAATCAAAAATGTTCATATTTTCAGGATACCAACAGAGTCTGATTAATCACTAGAAGAAGAAAAATGAACTCAGTTACTCCTCTACCTCACTGTCATCACTGTCCTCAGATTCGTCAATGACAGCTGCATCAGTGACAAACTCGGACCAGTCTTGAATAGACGAAATAGCCTCCCTGTTGTGTCTCCCAACAGCGAGAAACCAGATAACGGCGGCGACGTGGGAACATACTCCCACAACACGGGCACCCGCTCGACATCTGCAATACCATGCAGTGATATCAGACTCGGAAAACTGGATCCAGAGCAGATACTGTCGGGAAGAAACATGACGACTCTGTAGCTTGACCCTGATAAGCCCATGGAACTCACTGTGAACCAAGATATCCACATCCCCCTCCAAATACTCCTGAATATAACTTGGACACAACTTCAGTTGATAAACTCCACAGGTCAGATTTCGTATGTCATCTTCGCTGATGTTGGGGAATTCCAAAGAATCAGTAGCCACTTCCCACTTTACAGACTTCTTATCCAGACAGTTTTCTTCAACAAATGTCTTTAAAGAGTTAACTTTTGTTGACAAATACCTCATTTTGCATGCAAGGGCCATGTCTTCATCTTCACTTCCTGTCGACAGAGGCTTGCAGTAACGGTTGGAGAGGGCACACACGATGCGCACATAGTCACCGATAAATGGCACTTGATTGGTTGGAAGAACATGAGCAAGGTACTTCCATCGCTTTATCCTTGCATTGGCTGCCTCAACAACCCAACGAATCTGAAAAGTTAAGAACAAGCACCACTCATAAAAAAGGCAAAAGTGCCTTATTTAAAATTAACAGTGGGTATATTTCTTTACTAAAAGAAAAAAAAATTAAATGATGAAAATCATAAAATCAATGATTTGGAACAGCATTTGTTTATATTTCAGATGAAGACAGATGTAGAATAATTGTATAATGTAATTGTATTGAAGTTTTTCTGACATCATGATTGATGATTGAATTTATGTTGTAGGTCTGGTAATCAAAATATGAAAACAACTAACCTTGGTGACCAGACGAGAGGCATTGGCATCTAAGGTTGTCATCTGTTTCTGCCCTCTGCTCATCAGGCGAGGCATTTCGGCCCTTATTCCCAGCTCCTCGAGCATATCGACTGAATCTCGGAAGCCTCTGTCTACAACAAAAACATCATCTTCATGGAACCAGCCCTTCAGATCTTCTACATTGGTATGAAGCATATGGTTGAGGATAGTGGCATCATTATTCCTAGCTAGGTAGGGTCCAAGAACTGTTAGAAAGTATCCGTCTGTGGATGTGACAACCATGGGTTTAACAAGGGGCCTGCCTTTATGTAAACTATATGATTTCCGTTGAAACTGGAAGTTGTTACTTTTCTGAATATATATATAAGTTCCATCCAAAACAGCAATAGCTTTCTTATTTGTAAAATCACCAAAAAGTTCCTGTGCCAGAGGTCTAGTATGATTTTCTATAATTTCTTCTCTTGTTGTATGTTGTAGTCCAAGATGATGTGGTACAAATGACTTCATGAGTGCTGTACGGACTGATTTTACTGCTCTACAGAGGGAAGACTTTGAAATTCCAAAAATCGTGGCCAGAAGTTGATTTGACATTCCCGATCTCAGTTTCAGAAGAAAGATTCCAAGTGACATCCTTGTGCCTCGGTTTTGTGTGTTTCGAATATCACTGGAAATAAAGGAATGGAGGTCTTCAAAGTTTTCTTTAGAGATACCAGTCAGTGCCATATAATCACTGGTGCTCATGGTAGACAGTTCAAAAGAAAATCTGCTTGTTGAGGTCTGGAGGGCATAATTTCGTATTTTTTGGATCAGTTCCAGCACTGTTGACTTGTTTACAAATGAAGACTCGAATGTCTGTATTTTGGTCAAAACACCAGGTCTAAACTCTCCTTCATCAATGTGGGATGGACAACATCTGCTTCCAGGTGGGATGATGATTTCATGGTGAAGAAAGGCTGAAAATCTAGCTGCTGAAGACACGACAACAAGTTTAGGACCCGGTCGCTTGCAGATTAAGCAGTAAGCATGTGAAGAAGGTGTTCTCTGGAGAGGCAAAGATATAGATGGTGGACTGCACATTCCTGGTTGTAGAGGCTGACACACAGGAAGGGAACTAGACTTCTGCTGGCATGTTTTCTGGTTTCCATGGTAGCGATGTCTGCACTTGTTGCACAAAATGTCATTTGAGTTTGCCTCAACAAGAAAGTTCTTTCTGAGGAAGCGACGGATTGCTGTTGACTCACATTTTTTTCTGTCATTTGGCCTTGTTCTTTTTTTGCAAAGGATGCATGGGAAAATCTTTTTACTCTCTGTTTTCATTTGATCTTCATTCATTTTTATGTTCTGAAAATACAAAACAAAAATGTAGTGATACACAACTTTAATGTTCACTAAAAAATAAAGATATCATTTTATATGTATTGTGAATATTTATGTTTACAACTACTAAGCAAATACTTGCAATGTATCAAGTATAAATTAACTTTATAGAAAAACTCAAATTGACAAACTGTATAGAATTACAGTGCCCCCCCCCCCCCAATGCATTTAATGGGACTGTCAGTCTAATATTTTTTGGAGCTGCAGACCTTCAGTTGTGTTACAAGTGTTGTTTTTGACATGTGATCAATATATTATCATTTACACATATTTTTCTAGATTAACTTTAATTAATTGCTATAATATGATGATAAACTATAATTGCCAAATTATGATGAAAATGGTTTTTTTAGGGGGGGGGGGGTTATAGAAAAAAAGTGTATATTGAAAAAAGGTGTACTCAATAATTTTTCTATCCAATATTTAAAGAAAAAAATGAAGCGCGCCGAGCGGTGATCGATCCCGGATCGTCGGATTTGCAGTCGAGAACGCTACCTTTACACCATTCAGACTACGGTAGATGTGGGAATGATATGCTGTACAGTACACTAAAAAAAACTTTAAAACAAAACACTTGGCCGTTTTTCCTTCTATTAAGAAAATAATTATGGTTTATACAGGTTGATTTATTTACTAAATATATATTTTCCATTACCCTATATTGCGTCCTTCATTTTTTATTTCTAAATATAGACGACTAACGTTCACTCTTTGCCTACATGATATCTGCTATACTGGCTCGCCAGTATGCATTTTAGTATCGGCTATCGAATATTGATTGTTTTTAGACCAAATCTTCAGATTAATAATCATTCTTGTATGTTTTTAATTACATGCCTATATAAAAACAGTCTTTAAGGCTGAGTAACGTATACACGGATTGAACAATCTTCTCATCTGTCAAATAGTATCATGCAGACGAACGTTGCGAACAATTTTATTTATTCAAGAAAAAATCAACAGAAATCTACGTATTCAATCAAATTCTTATACATACCTTCAGAGTTCTTCTTTCTTCATTTTCTATAGGTTTTGTTGATCTTTCGTTCGTGTATTTTCAAGATTAATCACGCAAAGTAAAAGTCGCTGTTTGTTTACGTATGCAAATAAGCATGTATGGAATGTCGTGCATGCGCAAAATTTGGTGTTAAAATTGAACACATATACGTTTCATTAACAACACACTGTACCTTTTTATTTTTCAGATTAGATGACAATTACACAATGTGTTTGATTCTTGTGGTTTTTATATTTTTAAAACAAAAAGGTGTGAAAAAACGTGCAATACTGTCAAAAAATAAGTAAATCCGGATTGCTCCTCTTCTTGTTTACATTTTAATTTTCATCAACAGCACACCCTCTGATCCAAAAACTTTCACTTTGAATATCTTTTTTTATTGATACAATTTCATAATTTAAAAACAGTTTTTAGATCAGAGGGTGTGCTGTTGTTGAAAAACACCACCAAAGAACGAAATTGCTGTGATTTTACCCCAAAACCGATCCGGAACCGGTTTTGTCATTTACATATTTTTGCAAGCAGACGTTTTGGCGGGGAAATTCTGGCATGTCAAAAAAGTACCAGGTCTAGACTAACACATAACACCAATTTTATTTCATTTTGACCTAGTTTAATTTTTGACATATCACAGGGCCATTTATAGCTAAACATGGATTTTGTCCTTTTAAAAACCTTGCAATTTCCGACACACAAAAGCAAGTGACACTTTTGGACCAAAAAATCGGATTTTATAACACCTTCTGCGGAAACATTTGGAACATGGTACACCACCCGTCGGATGGTTTCACATTGTTTACTCGTACCTTGATTCCCTGTCTGAATTCGTTAACTCGTACCTTGATTCCCTGTCTGAATTCATCGTAATCCACACTATTACTCCCGTCCTCATCAAACTCCGCGAACAGCTTGGCCACGGTGAGATCCTTCTCTTCAATGAACTCCTTAATAATCCAGAGAGCTTCCTCGCCCAAATCAGCGAAGCCGGCCATCTTTCTTTTCCCGTAGGAGTCCGTGTATCCGTGAACAACTTCTAAGTTAGGGTGAACCTCCTCCAGGCTCTCCAGTTCCTTGACGACGGAAGCACCTAACATTACGTCCTGGAAAATCAGACGGGCAAGTCATTACTACCTTAACGATTGGTGAAGACGTGAACCATGATGCGAGAGAAAAACCATAAAAGATTTAACAACCATTGATAGGTTTTTTTAAACACTTCAAAAGTCCAGTTAACGTTATAATAATATAATAACTGGACTTTTTGTAGTGTTTAAAAAAATCAATTAATTAATATGACAAGGTCTTCGAATTCTTTTCAGCAACTATTAAATGACACGTGGGCATACTTACTGATAAATCTAAAAGTACTAGTTTTAATGTGGTAATTTCTTTAAGTAGATCTATTGACAACTTCACAGTTTCCTCTTTGATGTTGTTCTTGCCAATCTAGAATTAGAGAAAATGTTTATCAACGTCACTGAAATGTAACTGCACTTAAAAATACATAATTTGAGCCAAAACCATAGATTTAAAAATACATGAAAATGTTAATTTAAGCATAGATTGCAAATATAGTAACATTTTCATGTACTATTTTTCAGCATTCTGTCTCATTGATTTGAATATATTTTTATTGTACAAAATTACCACTGGGATTGGGCACAAGTACAAAAACTAAGACCGCCCTCTCCCAATACAAGTACAAGTATATAATACACTACAAATAATGTATATACAACATGTAAGGTCAACAGATCATATGACAGTAATATATAAATTTTCATTGGTGTACAAAAATCAACTAAATCTTTTTGTGTCTTTGATATAACGATTAACTAAAGAAAGTAAATGATTGTTGTCGCCCCATAGTAGGGCATGAATATCAACAATATTTAAATTTATAGTATTGAAAATTTCATTCAGCAGAACCTTTCTGGTCGCTTTATTTTTGTTACAAGTGTCTCATTATTTTTAAACTTTTCATTTCAGTTCAATCGGTTATTATAGAAGTTGTCTCTGGGTACCTGGTCTTGTATTATTTTGGGACCTCTCCACAAAACGTGAAAAAAAAACAACCAGAGAGGGCTACTACGAGCAGTTACATGTACGGTAGACAGGAACAAAAACCTTCTACCTACCCGTAGGACCTCAAGGTCCTCGTTCTTTTTGAAGGCCCTCATGACTTGTGCGTAACCTTTGTCCCCAATGCGCGAGCAGGAGATATCTAGTTCCGTTAGGACGGCGTTGTTACTCAGACAGTCGGAGAACGCCAGCGCCCCCTCGTCGTCGATTCCATTCCAAGAGGCGTTCACTAGCTTCAGTTTCATGTTGTCCTACAATCGAAATGATATTTTAAAACAGAAACTGCACTGTATACTGAAAATCATATTTTGTTCGCGACGACTTCATTTCGCGATTAATTAAGATGATAATCTGTTTCAGCCATTTATTTTTGCGACTGAACTGTTTTCATCGAAAGAAAAACACAACAAAAGATATTAATAGATCAATGCATTTGGCGGAAAATTTCGCGTTCATGAGATTCTCGCAAAAAAATTTCAAAAGCGAATAAATTTTACAAAATTATAAATCATAGATTTAAGTTATGTGACGAAAAGGTATTAATGAAACTTTTATTTATAAACGGTAATACAATATTACTTTAATATCGATTTACTTCATATGCTACATGTATATATATGTTTACCTTTAATCCTCTCGCCAAACATTTCGCCCCCGGTACTCTGAATTGGTTCCAGCTAATGTTAAGCTCCGTCATATTGTTGTTTTCAGCTGAAAAAAAAACCCCAACACATATACATGTAGAACAAATCCACCATTCATTGATTGATGTTTCACGTCCTTGTAAGCACATTTAATCATCATATTTACATTTTCCAGCGTCTTTGCCTGAGATAACACTACGAATAGATTTTGTAATGTATAGTCCAATACAGTGCATCAATGAATATACTAATATTTAATCGTACAACTGTTTACAATTATATAAATATAAGTAATAAGGAATCATTCTTTGAATTTTATTAGGCAATCAAATACTGTCGGGTGTGATCAAATCTATCGGGCTTTGTTGGAATTGATCACTCCCAACCGTATTTGATCACCCCATAATACTCAAGGAATGATTCCTTATTCCTTTAATGAAAAAGATTAATTAAGTCACATCACTTTTGTCAAATGTATTGCCCGGTCTTGACCCAACATATTATAATACACGTATCAATGGATTTTCAAACGATTCATACAAGAATGCCCCTTTTCATGAGATTTTCAAGACGTTTTTCTTTTCGTAAACCACTTGTTTAATGTCAAAATTCAAAATAAAATTATTTATGCATGTAAATGCATGGGTATGTATCTCTTAGTAAAAAATAATTATATCAATTAATTCTTTATTTCTTTAAGCTTTACAGCTTATCAGTATAACATATGTATAACATGAGGTGGTAGTATATAAATAGTGCCTGTTTGGGAGGGTAACAGTTGAAATTGACACCCCGAGAAAACCATTGTCAACCGACGCGAAGCGGAGGTTGACAATGGTTTTCGAGGGGTGTCAATTTCAACTGTTATCCTCCCAAACAGGCACTATTTATTTTGTTATATTGAATGTCTTTTTTAAAATTTTTAAGAAAATTTTACTGCTTTTATATAGGAATAACGTGAATTCTACAGCGAACCGTACGCGCATAATTTTCGCGCATGTAACATTTTTTAATGTTACCCGTTGCCAAGTGCGTTGCTAACGCTGAGGGTAATAGTAAATATTATTAACTGCGTCTTAACCAATCAGATTTCAGTATTTAACATGAAAGTATAACAATGTTATATAAAGAAGGTTGTATTCAAACACACAGCGAAAAGCATAATTTGCACTGAATATAATAAATATGTTTATGTAAAAAAAAAGTCTTTGTGAGTTCAAGAGGGCTTAATGGCCGTGGCCATTTTAAGAGTGTTATGATTTTCATTAGAAGATGAGCTCTATTGTTTATAGGAAATGCAATTATTCAAAAGGTAAGACATAAGGGGTTTTTCTTTACTAAATAACTGTTTATAGCTAAACAAATAATCTCTTAAAATTTTAGATTTTAGATTATTTGACCATCCAGCCTCCTTACTCCGAACATGTATATATATAGATTGACCGCGCACAGACTTCTTAATGCATACAGTTGTCATTCTAAAATAAAATTGTACTACCGATGTTTGGACTTTATCATGTTTTCAAAATATTTGTTAATTTGTCTTCAGTGTACATGCAAATCACTGGCTTTGGAAACTCCATAATACAAACAGTAACTTACATATCATTTTTTCAAAGAACGGTGCAGCTATATCTCCGAAGCCATTCCGACTGATGTCTAGGTAGTCCAATGTAGGATGGATCTGTTTGATACGAGTACGCAAACATTAACATGTTATTAACTTAACGAAAACTTTTCTTTCTTCTGTATTTCATTTATACTTACTTCTATTTCTTTTGTTAGGAATGTTGCGTCGAGATCGGTAAATTCGTTTCCTACAAACATATTTCAATATCTATATTAGAAAAATAATTGATATAGACTGTAAAGATAAACTGAGTGCTGTTTTCATGGATGTCTACTGTTGGCTTTTACGATACATATTTGATAGGCTAACTTTATTCTAGTTCTGTTAACCAAAAATATTTCGTTGAACGGTCACCTCTTAAATTTTTTTGTCCCAGAGAAGTTAAATATAGCCTTCCTGGGACTAGGATACATTTGCACAAGAAATATAATGAATCCTTTTCTTATCAATAGAACATTGATAATATTTATTTTCATAAGAATATGCTTAATAATATATAGCGAGTAAATTATACATATCTGTAAGAATATTTTAACGAATTGATATAAAACGAAGACGATTTTTTATCATTTTCATTTACTCTCTAGTGATTTTATGCATTCTTAACACTTTTCAAATGTCATTCCTTTAAATGGGTTTACTTTAAAATGAAGTTCACCTTCAGAATGTTTGCACATTAAACCCACTTGTACAAATTGACCTAAAGTTACTTAGTCTCCCAATTCTCATTCAAAATATTTACTCTCCCGAACTTACAATTACATATACTGACATTTAAACATAGACGGATTGAGAGAGAAAAGTCCCTTTATCCGAATCAAGCCTAATCCTACAATGCATTAGATCAAGAGTGATATATCCTATCAAAAGAAAATCACCGGCAATGCTGAGTCTTCTGATTCCTTTGTTGTCTTGAAGCATCATTCCAATTGCCTTGGCCCCGAAAGTTTTTAAATGATTGTCGGAAACATCCTAATAAAAGAATTAAAGAAACATGACATTAATCTCCTGTAAAAATCACTGACAGTCCAGGTGTACTATATGGGATTCAATACTCTTATTAACAGCTGCAGTGTATATTGTTCATTTTGTATTGTAAGCAGTGTGGAATCTTTACTAGCCCTGGCCTTGAATGCTAGGCGTGGCTTCAAATTCCGGCAGAAACAGGACTTACTAGATCGATGATTGTAATGTTCTCTATCTAGTGTTGACTTACTAGATCTACGATTGTAATGTTCTCTATCTATGGTTGACTTACTAGATCTACGATTGTAATGCTCTCTATCTAGTGTTGACTTACTAGATCTACGATTGTAATGTTCTCTATCTAGTGTTGACTTACTAGATCTACGATTGTAATGTTCTCAATCTAGTGTTGACTTACTAGATCTACGATTGTAATGTTCTCTATCTAGTGATTACTTACTAGATATATGATTGTAATGTTCTCTATCTAGTGTTGACTTACTAGATCTACGATTGTAATGCTCTTTATCTAGTGTTGACTTACTAGATCTATGATTGTAATGTTCTCTATCTAGTGTCGACTTACTAGATCTACGATTGTAATGTTCTCTATCTAGTGTTGACTTAATAGATCTACGATTGTAATGTTCTCAATCTAGTGTTGACTTACTAGATCTACGATTGTAATTTTCTCTATCTAGAGTCGACTTACTACATCTGTGATTGTAATGCTCTCTATCTAGTGTTGACTTACTAGATCTATGATTGTAATGTTCTCTATCAAGTGTCGACTTACTAGATCTATGATTGCAATGTTCTCTATCTAGTGTTGACTTACTAGATCTATGACTGTATGCTCTCTATCTAGTGTTGACTTACTAGATTTACGATTGTAATGTTCTCTGTCTAGTGTGCCTTACTAGATCTATGATTGTAATGTTCTATATCGAGTGTTGACTTACTAGATCTGTGATCGTGATGTTTTCCTCCATCATCCTCTGTATATACAAGATCCCTGTTTTGTCGATATTATTGCCGCTGATATTAAGTGTGGTTACTGTTGAGTTAATCTGTAAATAAAGTGTAAGTCGTCATTACTGGTAACAGAATATTTGACTGACCTGTGCGAGGTCATTTATGTTCAAAGCTTAAAAGTTAAATCTGAATGTGTTCATTGTCGACAGTCATTCAAAGCGGTTGTGTTGAGTTCAATGTAATAAAATAACAAAATTAATTAAAATGCATACTTTTTTTACTTTCCATATCAGTGTTACACACTTAAAACGTATTTTTTTAATATTGTTTATTCATATATATCCGTACGTAGCAATTGCCATGTCTATTCGAAAATCAAATTGTATTAAAACAAGTTCAATGTCTCACACCTTTTTAAATATTCACATTACTTTTCAAGTATATGTTATGTGAAAATAATCAAAATATTTTATTATTTCCTAAACTATTGCTACCCAGTAATTGTAATTTAATACTTTATCAAGGACACGGATAAATAATAGATATCATGTTATGTAACAACAGGTGGGATGGATTTTACGGTTGGAAGACGATTTTGTTTTGTCACCTGTTAGCTTTTTGTACTCTTTCTCTTCTTATATGTATTGTTTTAAACAACATAATAATTATATATTAAGCAGTGTCCAGTTTATTAAGTTACATGTTTATTCATATTAATTATGACTTATTTTTACATTAACTGTTAACTGTTGTGTTTTCTTTCATACTGTTTAGGTTGACTATGAGTGGACGGATTATTTTATAATCGATCAAACGCTGGACTTTTTTGTCACTGTAGACAGTACTTACATTTATTTAGTATTACTGCAGAATAATCACATAACCGGCGAGTTGGTTTTATTTAATGAATGCATACAATGTTCCAAATGAACTACCAAAGAAAGCATTTCATTGTATCATTGAACACTACTGATATTCAGTTCAGACTCCGAAGAACACCGCAAGTGGATAAGCGTGTACTTACTACGAGGGCCACGGACACTGCCATGGTTCCTTTGGGGCCCAGGCCGTAGTGTCTGATGTCGATGCTGGGGGACTCCGCCAACTTCCGCAGGATCTTGGAGGAGGGAACCACGTCCAGTTTCTGGCAGATTTTCTCATACGTTCTTCTCCCCGTGTCATCGTAAGGAACGTGGGGAGCTGTAGAAAACGTATTCTTGCGATTTACCTTATTTGTACATGCATATGAATACAAGTTGCAACACATTTGTATATTCCTACAAGTAATAACTGTATATTTGTTAACTTATCGATCTCATTAAATTTCTTTTTCTTGTTCACGATAGACATACTACTTAACAAGAAATTAAAAGCAGAGTAGCAAACTTTACAAATTAGTTATGGTTTATTTGTTCATCATTTTATTTCTTTTTATTCACCTATTCGCTTTTGCATGTAAGCTTAGATTTACCTGTTATATCTAAAACCGTTTCCTGGTCATCCTCAATGTCAGTTTTACCTTTTACCGGTGTAGCACGAGCTGAATCTCTGGTGAACACCTGTAATAAGAAGATTGATTAAAAAATAAGGTAAAAACCGTCTAATCCGAAAGACAGGTGCAAACACAGGTGCGACAAGGGCCGGGACTGGGCGTCTACCTCACACTTGCTGAGGGGTAGGGACAGTAGGGAGTCCCTGGTACTGGAGCGGACATTTACAAAGGACAAGAAGCGGGTCAGGAGATAATCGTCTGTGTAGTCGATGGCATCCATGTCAGCTCTGACCCGCTAATCCAGTCCGACTTCCTCTAGTTATTAATCTGTTTCTGAGGGCCCTCCAATGATGCCCTTTATTAAGTCATAATTGTATCTGCGGTGTCAGAGTTTTCACTCTTTCTGATAAATAAGAATACAAACTCCTTGCTAAAGCTTGGGGGACAATGATGTAAACCCTGCCAGAGGAGTGATTTAATTCACAGAATGGATACCGACAAAAGCAAAGAATCGTCATCTTGTAATGGAAGGGGAGGGGAAGTGTTTATTAATCAAACACTTGTATTTTCTTAAGCTCTGCTTTGGAAACTTTGGTACATGCATTAATGTTATGTTGGGAATTAGTCGATATTTTTGGGACTGAATTTAAATACACAAACTTTGACCTTTGTTGATACGAACATTAAATTTTCATTTGAATTGTGTTTAAATCGTTTCTGTTACGGTATTGCGAGTAAACGGAAATATGGAGATTAAGGATATCTGGTCAATAACGTTTTATACCGATAAGGACGTTACATGATTTTTTCTTCAGGTTAAATTACCCATTGTTAAAATGGCGTTATCAAGAGTCAGTTTATGGCACTAAGCTGGTGGGAACATGGAATTCTCGGCCATTACATGATGATAATCGGATTTGTTATATAGTGGATGACTTTAGGTGACGTTATGTGGCTTGACAGACGCCACGACATAACGGTCCGAGTCTGTGTTGATTCAGAAATAGAGACCCACATTCTGTCTCCGTCCCCTTTGAGCCAAGGACACAGCCACCCCCCCCCCCCCACCCACCCACCTAACCTCTCTCCCCAACTTTGTAGTAATACAAAAACCCACCCTAACCTCTCTGCGTCCCTTCTGGTCAATGAATTTGGACCCCCCCCCCCCCCCACATCTCTCCGTGCTATAGACTGACACCCCCCCCCTCCATTGTAATCTACACAGAGATCCAAACGTACCATTCCCCTGTCCGTACTTATCCTCAAATAGACCCACTAGTTAGACTCCCACCATCTGAACTGATCCAAACAGACGTCGGTTATAGTGCAGAAAGCTCCATTTGTTTCCTATGAAAAAAGGATAAAGTCTCATCTGCCTTGATTTTGTCATGTGTTTCCAAACTACATGTATACCACTATTTGGGGCAACTGTTGTACACGTATACACATAAGTATATCTGTGTAGTTCTGTAGTGCTGTGTTTCTGGTCAAGATTTAATTATGGTTTTTCTGGGGTCTTGCTACCTGGTTTTTAGTTTATGTCAATGTATATGGTTTTGTGCATGGTTTACATAATACCGGTATTTAGCTAGGATTTGGGTACAGTCTTTTATAATCAATGAATTGTGCTCACAAGTTATCATTGTTGTGTATGTCATGTGAGGCCATAAATACAAACGAACTGAGATTTACACATTTTTTAAAAATACCTTAGCTAAATGATTACCAAATTAATTTGGTTTTGGTTCTTTTTTTCTTTTCTTTGCGATGAATTATGCATGCGAATAAGTATCAAATTACATATACTTTTTAAACTAACAAGACACAGTGAAAAGTAATGTGGATTTGGATTCTAAATTGAGATTTTCTCAGTATTACTTTTGTTGATACGTTTTGAAACTGCCTCACATACCTTTGAGATCGCCTTTTTATCTGGGGTAAAACGGGCAGTAGTTGTTCCGATATATTCCGCTTTTACGCTGGCCATTTTGATTTACGGAATATTTGTTTCCATAATACTCCTGACAAAGTGAATGGTGGGCGAACAAATATTACACTAGCACTCTCTCCTCCCTCATTAGTTACATGTCAATTTGCCTGATTTCCGGGTAAATATTATCATAATATTCCACAAAGAAAGTTTTAGACATTTCCCTGGCCAGGAATCGGGCGCCGGAACAAACTGAACGCTCCGGTAAATTATACAGTGATTTATAGTGTATTGAGATATGGGATTAACGGAAAGTACTTTCAATCAGATTGGTCTTTAATTTCAGATTAAGCCTTACCTCTTCCATTGTTTCGTTAATCCACTCCTCACCTTTGACCCACTTCATAAGAAAAACAATATTCCTCCGACTCCTGCCCCTCTCATCAAAATTGTTGCAACTCCATTTTTATTAACTTATTTGTCTTGCAATTATGCGGATATCTCTAGCTTAATTCATTTAATGAGGGTACGTAAGGGTATTTGTTAAAAACATTCAATAAATACATATTTTTCAGAAGGAACATTGCGCGCATATTTCAGTTAAAATTAATTTGGTTACGTAACGTATTCAAAGTTGTTCTTGTGTGGTGTTATAGGAACTAAAAGCTTGGCAAATGTTAAGTAAAAAAAATATCTTCAAACTTTATTTTTAAAATCACCCACTGGGGGCCATCTGCATTTGAATTTGACTGAAGTTTAAATTAATGATTGTTTTGGATGCGGAGCGGACAGATCGGCAGATAGTAACAAAGGAGCATTTTAAACCAAGGCTTTGTGCTTAGGAACAATCTTGTCTTAACAAATGCGGTAGCAGACTCTGTGAGAAAAAAAATAAGCACGGCTTTTAAATTAGGAAAAAGACTTGTATGTGTATTACTATTTAAAACGGTAATTAGCATAACATCATTATCAGATATACGGATGTATTTTGAGACGGTTATAAATATTCGGGAGTAAAAATTGTTGCTTTTCAAATCATCATTCATTGCAGGTTGTTCTAAGCAATGCTGAGTGTTGAGTTTAATGAATTAAGATATGGGCTTATTGTTTTGTTTTTTTTTTTGTGGGGAGGGGTGTTTTTTTTTTTTGGGGGGGGGGGGGGGGTTGCGCATGCTGTTATCGTTTTGATCAATTCTCTCTTTGTAAATATAATCGTATACGATTCCTATATATACATGTATGAAGACACGTCTTTTTGAAATCAAGCCGTTAATTAGTAAGTGCTTCTCTCGAAATGATCAACTTACAATCAAGGGAAACAAATTCGGAAAGTTATATAGTAAAAATGTCTCGGCTTTCTTTGCTTACGTCCGTAATTCCCTTATCATTTCGTACTGAAACAATTGTTCTTTAGAAACACTACATTCAACCATATGCTAAGGAACAATCACAGCACTGCAAACTGTCTTTTCCAAAATGAAAAAAAAAGATGAAACGCATGCTTCTCGGATTATAATATTATTACTTAAATATTCTATGATAAAATTTACCAATCAAATATCTGTGAATAAACTAAAGGGAGAATGAAATATGTTTATGTATTTATTTGATAAAAGTACATGTCTTGCCTCTGATTTAGAACTTATATTACATTTATAAAACTATTGAGAAAGTAAATTAAAATGTCCAGTTTGAATCCACGACCCTTTAACAGACTCAGCTGTATTCCAATGGAATGCGAAATATCATACATGTAAGACATACTAATTTTGAAAGAAAATGCACCACCAAACATAGATTAACGGAGATATTCCAATATTGTGTTGTCAGCTTGTGAATGTCACGATGTGCAACAATTTTATGGGTTTTTTTCTGAATTTAAATTATAGACAATCTTGGGCACGTTCGATGTTTGATAATATTACACATGTTTCTGTAATTCATGTATCATTTGACTCATGGTACATTTTTTTTTTTGTGAATACTAGTTATAAAGATTGGTTGAATTCAAGTTTAATCAATATCATTCAATTATTCAATTGAACAATGACCAAAATGACCTATAACCTATTTTGTTTCACCAAGCAGTAACCCTCAATGTCTTTTAAAAAGGTTTTTTCTTTTCTTTTTCTTTTTTATTTCGCCCTTATTCATAATTTCATGATTCTGTTCAAATAGCCAGTAACAACGCTGAATCATTTTCATGTTTTGAAAAAAAAACCACGAACACAAAAACTATGAAAATTCAATGAATCATTTTCTTTAAAAATATGAACAATACAACATGTGGACTAGAACAATTGTCTTTACACATTTAACATGTTATGCATCCATGTCATGACAGAAAATCACAGTAAATTGTATGTAATATCAATAAAACATAACATTCCTTAATACCTTAAATGAGATACGATACATTAACCATAAAGAGGACATACTTAAAATTAGAATAAATGATTAAAATGCTATAAATTACTTAAGTACATCAACATATTTCCCTCTTTTAAACAATTCAAACAGTTCTGTGGAACCATTATAGTTTGTAGGGGGTTTATTTTCTTGGATTTTATGGGTATATCCCTTACTTATGAATTTAAGTCAAAAAATAAAATGTTAACACGGTTTATGCTCATTTTTTTTTCTATGAAATCTATAAAATAACCTCCCCATGAAATTGTAAAAATTAACAATCGATCAATCCAACAATATCAAAAGATTCCACAGTGTTTCATTTGATTAAGGAATATCAACACAATACATGTTTCTGAATGAGGTAAAGGACATTCCTGGGGCATGTATAAGTTATATTTTTTTTAATGATAATGAGAAAAATGAGATAAATTACTATATTTAAAACACATTTTAAGACAAAAATGAAAAAAATAAAAATGAAATGAAACTAAGCATTCATGGAACACAATGTTATCACAGCATATGAGGTAAACCAATACAAAGTCTCTTTATAATCCAAACTATTTAAAACACATTCAAACTACATGTACATGCATATCAAGTTTGTTTTGGGGTTTTTTTTGTAATGTTATAAAACTGTAACAAAACTGAACATAAATTAATTTGTAAATATCCATGGCTAAATAAAACAGTTAGTGCTATAAAAGACCAAGTTCAAGTTTGAGGAACATTTTGAGAGATGGGTTATCGATCTTATCTATTTCTCTTTTGGCACGTTCATTACCGTCTTTTTCATAATACTTTTTCAGTTCGTTTGCATACATGATCCATACACAGTTTGCACATCCACTCATGCAGCAATCGACCGGCGGCTCTGGCGGCATACCTTTACCTGGAATGACGTCTTTTGAACAACCAGATTGGGATTCTCCATTATCTTCATGGATGTAAGTGCTAAGTCCAGGGTCATCATTTGAAACAGCATCAGTCTTATTGAGGTTACTTCTGCAAGTACTATCAATTGTATTAGAAATATCTAGGTCTAAATTTTTATCTTTTTCATCAAGGTCAATTAGAGGTTGTGTGATTATTTTTTCAGTGGTCGGTCTCCCAGTGCTTTTCCCTCTAATATGTTCATTGATCCATATCTTTTGCCAAACATATTGAGATGTGCAGGTTGAAGAAAACTGATACTCGAGATGCTTCAATATGAAGTTGGTAAAACCAATTTGAAATCTCATTTCTGAAAAATATAAATTGTACATATACTTTTGCAAAACAGTTGGAATAAATTAACTCTATTAATGAACAACATGCACAGATCTAGTTTGATGTTTGCACAGATGTTTGGGGGTTCCTTACATCCCCCCCCCACCCTTACAGAAATTATTTTATGGAGCAATGCATGTTCAAGAGTGAAAGGAAAAAAAATACTTATTTAACTAATATATAAGCAATCTTAATTCCTTTACAATATAACTGTGACGGTCAGACCGGTTCGAATACCGGCGCCAGATAGCTCAGTTGGTAGAGCACCTGACTAGAGATTCTGGGGGCCCGGGTTCGAAACCTGGTCTGGTCCATCATTATTTCTCCCATCCCGTTATACTCTGTCCCAAGATATTTTGGATTCACGTTTGGCTTAATTGTTTGATATTTATAAATACCCCAGGATTCAAACGATGTTCATTCAAAAGTATGAAAAATTTCCAAGATTTCTCAGTCAAAACGCCCTTGTTAGCTTATCAGCTTTCAATACAATGCTAAAAAATGTGATGTCTACGGAGATTTTGAATTGCAGCAAGCCCGGAGGATAACGTTGAAATATTGCGCGATGTATTCCGAGTGTATTCCGAATGGAGAAAAGATGTAAACATTCCCCATTATAAATCTCCGTAAGGAATCTGTTTTCGTTACTGTGAATTTTTCCGAGTGAAAGATGATAATGTGTCAATGAAATTATCTTGGAAAATATCCCTTTCAACTATTTCAATTGCACTTCTTTCACAGGTAAGTGTATTTTTATTAAAAATCGTCCAAATGTGCAGCATAAATATCTTGGGACAGACTATACATAACAAATGGTCAGATGGTCTGGTCAATCAAAGGCGAAAGAAAAAGTGACCAGAGTTTAAATCCTGGTGTGGTTCGTCATCATTTCCCAAAACCTGCTTCATTTGATAGTTGATACCGTGCCAAACTCCTGGAACTGATTGACAGGTTCACGTATGTCACAAATGCTTGTGAAGAAAAAAATTGAACCTCCGAGGTACAATGTACTTACTTTTTCAAAGGGGTCGGTCTTTTTTTCTACTCAAGCTCCTGTGCTCTTGTCAGGGGAGAGAACTTAGGATGGTAATCATCTCTATGGGCAAAAATCGTTTAATATAAGCATGTCAAGAGGGCGGAATGTGTCAGGCAAACTAAATCATTGATAGAGTGCGTAAGCATGCTAAGAGGTCAAACTGTACAAACACAATTACAACGCGATTACCTATATCTATTGAGATAAATTGGCTTAAAATCTGATATCAATTGTTAAAATAAAGAAAACTCAATAGAAATGTTTTAACAGAACAGCCATACCATAGTTTTAAGTTAAAATCTGTACGAAGATGTTTGAAGTCGCCTGGTTTGAAACCGGAACTGTGAAGTACGTCATCAATATTTGTAGTGTTCCATGTAAACATTGCAGCGTGGTATTTTCATTTGGGTACCGTTTTTATTTTACTCACTTCCAGAAATGGGGAAGCTTGGCAAATTACAGAAAAGCAGAAAAAATAAAAAACTTAAGAATGTTGACGCTGAATACTCCAATGAACCTAGAGGATCTAAAAAGTGAGTAAAAATACTCTTGATAAGAAGACATCGTTCATAGATAAATAAAATGCGAATTTTCTCGACATGCAGTTATTTACATGTATTGTATAATTTTATTCTAGGAAAAGACCTGCCAACTTGGCACCGAAAAATGATGAGCAGGATATGCCAAAGAAAGTACAGAATATTATGAAATATAAGAAGAAAACGCCCAAACAATTTCAGAACGAGCATACAAGAAAAAAAGGTTTGTGTCATTTTACATGTAGATATGTCTAATTATAAGCATGGTTGAAGTTTAAATTAGGAAGGGTAATTATTATATTAGTCTGGTTTCGTTTGTAACTGGGTTACAGAATTGCCACACTGAGAAACTGTACTGTATTCTTGCCATATATGTTTGCATGCAGGAACCACATTTCTTTATAACTTGTATATTATATCACATCTCCTTATCAAACTGAATAATTATGATGTAATGCAGTGTCATTAAAGTTTGACCTTGATACTGACAAGGTCAAACTTGAACTAAAAAATATGGGCCTAATACCATTTCTTTAATTACATTATTACTGACATAACTGAACAAAAAAAAGTAATACATTTTTTTCTATTAAAAATAATTCCATTCATCCCTGATAGACCCCGGGCCAGCTTTCATGGTAACTGCGGTACTGCTTTTTTGCAGGACAAAGTGACATAGTTAGGTGAAATATGACATATCATCAATTGTTTCATTTACCTCATTGAATTTAAATATCTACCTACTTAACTTCAAAGTTTATCAATTTGCCTTGTAAGAGAGCAATACCACAGTTGATGAGTGTATTCAATGTTTTCTTAGAATTTAAGATCAACATTGTAATAATTTTTTCAGGAAAGAAGCCTGTTTACATGGAACGGGGAATGACAAGACCTATGGCAGCATCCCCAAAATTCATTCAAGGGAAACGAGAGAAGAGCAAGGATTTCATGAAGAGAGTTGAAGTAGAGACAAGAAAAGTTCTCCATCGACATCAACTGTCCCAGAAATTTAAGGTTCTCAGCTTTATTTGTGCAGAGTTTCAATGTGAACACACCCCTACCCATTGTCCCATTGCTTCACTAAGCTCATTCTAATTCATTCAATACATGTATAAAAGTAAGAAAGAACACAATGAAGTACATGTATAGGCTATTTAAACAATAAAATGCTTTATTTGTTAGTTTTTAACCACCAGTTGCAGGCATTGCAGAAAATATACATGTGTTGAGAGGATTTGGTAAATTTTATCAGCAGTCATCAAAACCATTTAATTCCTATTGAAACAAATAAAGTTTATGTATCTTTCTTAAGTCATTGATCTAACAAAGTGCTGATCAGTATGTTGCATATATACATGTAGATTGAAGAGCCAGTTCACACCTGAGATCTGACACAAAATCTAGTCACCTCATGCAGTTCACTTGTTTCTCTGACTTGTTTTCACCAATTTTAACCAGATCCATCTTGTAAAACTGTTTACACCCCTTATCATTAACAAAATTTATTTTATCTAATGATAGATCAGTGAGTGTAAAAGAGTAAGAAAAAATAATAGCTGTGCAGAATGCTTAAATACATATGGAATCTCACGAGAATAGCAGTATTGTACAAATAAAACCAGTATAAACAGAAAATTTGTAGTCATGATATTATTACACAGATATCATAAATAAGCCATTAAAGAAAAGGGAATAAGAATTAATTTGTGTACTTCAGAATTTGTTATATTACTTGTTATAATTGAAATATTATGTTCTTTCAGATGGATTTAGATGCAATGGAAGCAGGAGAAATTAAAAAACATAAGAAAAAGATGAACGAAAAACAAAAAGAGTAATTGTACTTTACATATATAGCTGTTTTTGGAGTGTTTTCATTGAATATATTTACAACTAAAAGCTGCTTGGTCCGATTTTATATCAAAATTTGGGTACGCTTTTAAATGATGGTAATGCTAAGTATGCGTATAATAATAGACTTTGCAGTAATTTTCCCCAATCAACTAAGCCAAGTATCACTGAAAAAATTGTGTACAAAAACAAAACAAATGACAAAAAAGGGAATCGCATTATTTCGCCTCACGTTAAATTCTGCTCATGACATAGAGACCGGTATGGTTGTATTACGACTTCGCTATAAATATTATTCATTATGTTCAGGTAACTTTTTAAAAAAATGTGTATATTTTGTACGGCAACATTTCTGAAGTTTGCTTTGTTTACAGTCGATGCATAGTATGGGGTTGAATAAACCCAATCATCCGGGGAACAAAACCAAATGGTTCCCTTTTCTAAACATTCCCGTGATGCATTTTTGGTTTGTTTTTTCGTTTGCCCAAAAAGAAATTATTTTATTTACTTTAAATATTTCTAACTTTGAAAGGAGACAAAAAATTGGATCAAGCAGCTTTAAAAATATTAAGCAATTGAACTACTGGTACACGTGAAAAATATTTGTGTACAACATGAAGTATAAAAAGATTTTCTAAGAGCATGTTAAGGAAGTTTATTACTTACATAAAGAAGTACATAAAGGGAAAAAGGCATTTTTTTAAAATTTTATTTGAAATACCTTATATAATCAGTAAATCTAATCTATACAAGATATTCTTTGTTTTAAAATGAAGTTTGAATTTTTTTAAGGAGATTACTTCTGAAAAAGCATAAAAAATCAGAAAAGAAGGGCAGAGATGTGGATGAATTTAAGGATTATGAAGGTACATTGATTTTAATTTGATAATAGAACACATACTTCTTGTTAAAAAGAATTAAGCTTTATCAAATGGTGTAAAATTATGAAATTAATTAATATTAAGGTGATTACTTTAGATGGTTTAAATTCTCTTCCAAGACTGGGACCTTAATTGTATTCTCTTGTATTCTCTTCAGTTATTTTCTCATAATTTGAAAAGTAAAATCATATTGAATATTTTTTATTGAAGTTTTCATTTACTTGATCAAATGTTAAACTTATTAGCTCTTTTTAATTTTAAAAGTTAGAAAGATGTCTTGAAAGAGTGAGAAACTTTTCTCTTTTATAGTAATGGTATTTGATAAGTGATGTCTTGGGAGGGTTGGGACCTTTTTCTGTTTTATTGCATTTGTAAACGCTTGTTTTTACCACATGATAGATAAGGTGAAGTTTGGAGAGGTGGTTTATGAGCCTCCGTCCCTCACAGCTCTACCCAGGAAAGCTGTCAAGGAGGATTCGGTACCCAGAGTAGGTTAATTCTTGGTGTTGTTTTAATGTTTTGTATTTTACAGGTAATACTTGGGGAAGAAAGTTCTTAATTTTTTTTAAGGGGGTGCTTTAATTTGGATCAAGACTTGTATGAATGCAAGAATTACAATATACTTTTAAAATGATAAATGACTTTTGTGAAATTGTTAACCGTATGATTTTATAAATTAAATCGTAATTTTATAAATGTTGTATATGAATCAATACAAATGTATCAGGAATGTGATTTTTCAGCAGATCCGCTGATTTCAGTGGATTTGGAAATCGAAATGTTTTCTTCAGAAATTAATACAGACCAATGATTGAATGATTTTCTCCTTTTTCTTCTTCTTTCATTTACATCCCTGCATAATGTATTTTGAAACAGTTTTAAATTTGTAACCTTCCAAAAGGAACCCAAGTTGTGTAATTATAATGTTTGCTGGATTCCTAACCGTATCTTTCTGTTGCAGCCTGGCAAGAAATCTCTGCTTCTGAAGGAGATCATCGCCGACAATGCCTCCATCACCCCAGCCAGTGTAGGATCTTCATCGAAGCGTGAAATTGGACAGTCAGTCAAGCGTAAACATATGTCAATGGCACAGCAAAGTAGAATGGACAGAGAAAGAGAGAATGCAATATTACTGTATAGACAACAGAAACAAAGAAAATTAAACCCGTCCTGACGGATCTGCATATTTCCTCTTTTTAATCACTTTTTGTATGAATCTAACCAAGCTTATTGTGTGCATATTCTAAAGGTGTCAGTTTTACAAGATTCTTATAAGGTCCATATGTTTCATTCATATACTAGAATATACATTAGGTGAGAAATATCAAGGCAGGCACACATGACTATGGTTACAGTAAGATTTGTTTAATGTACCTGATAAGTATACATATGTTTTTGAGCATTACAGCTATCAGGTACAGAACATCATAAGGTGAGCTATGCAGGATTCTAATTTTCATAAGAAACAGGTGTACAATAAACATTTACAAAATGGAAAACAGTTCAATAAAAAGAAGACGCTATCTTCATCACTCTTGTAAAATTAGTTGATGACAAGAAATTTGAAATGGTAGTGGGAAGTGTATTTTGGAAATACAAGTTTATTGATAACCACGTGTTTTGAGAAGTACTAGGGGTGAACTGAGTTGTGGCAGTGTCTGATTTGTAAGTCATGACACTGCTGCATTTGTAAGTCATGACAGTGCTGCATCCTAACGTCTGATTTAAAAATTGTAAGTCATAACTACGCTGCATTTGTAAGCCTGATTTGTAAGTCAAGGCAGTGATGTTTTCGAAAATCTGATTTGTAAGTCACACAAGACCTGTGATAAGTGTGCACACGTATTAAGAGACATAATTTCAAAGTTAGTGACTGATAATTCAAGCCATATTGTATGTACCAGCTTAAGCGTGCGCAGAAGTTTATCCCCGGGGGTGGGGGAGGGGGGGAAGGCCTTTCCTTGGTAACTTAACACTAATTTGTAAATTTAATAAGTTAGATCCGAGCATGCCTAAGAAAAACAACTATAGTATTAGATTTTTTTTCTCACAAAGCCACATAAAGATATAGTTGAAAGTTGTTGCGTCGTATATCTAAAAAGAATACATGTAGTTTGGTTATAATTTATCCGTTGTTCATTCTATTTTTATTGCATTGATAATCGATGTAATCAATGCATGCAGGTCTCAAAATTATCTTTAAACGGAAAATCTGAAGATCGACAAAAGTCACGAAAATATGATAACAAAACTCGTTGTGTGTGTGATTCACGACCTCTGAAATCCACTCTTCTACACCCCTGCGAATGTTATTGTCATTCAAATTTTAGACCACGTGGTTTTATTTGACCCTTTCAGTTTCGCAGTAAAAATCGTACCTCGTGTATAAAGTCTATTCCACAGTACATGTATCTAGGTTCTTAATATAGTAGACAAATATAAAATCTAGAGGTTTATTGATTTTAAACTTTATCTTCATTAATTGGTGAATAAAATGTGTTCTAGAAATAAATGTGACTATACAAAAATTAGTTTTTTTGTCTGCTGTTGCAACAACTAACATGCTTAAAAGAGATCCCTCCTGAGGATTAATTTTCGATCCGCGCCTGACCTAGTAATAACATCAATAGTGAAACAGACTATACCATTATATGCAGAATGTTCCTTGAAAATGGCTCGATATACTAAGTTTTAATGCAAAACAGACACCCATTATTTTTTTTTAAAACATGGTATTGAACACCTCAAGCATCAAACATGGCTATGATTTTATTAAGCAACCCAATGGTTATATTTTCAACCACTCTACACGTGTTTGAACACGAACGATAACTCTGTTCTGAATATTATCGTTAAATATAAATAACTGCTAGATGGTAAAATAAGACATACATCTTGAAAGCTTTTCCCGTTTTAACATAAATCACAGTAGGATATGATATGAAAAACGACCAGTACTTACGTATTTTGAGAATATTATCCGAACACTTATACTTCCGCTCGAAATTTCACAGGAAGTGAACAAATATTGGTGAAGTCTCGTGAACTTTCATTCGAGCACCTCTGGATTTATTACTTACTTAGCAACGATAAAGAAAACATTCCGAACACATTTGCAGGGGTGTTCTAGGTTCCGTTCGTCATCGAAAGCAAGACTTTCGTCTTGCCTATATGGTCGAGTGGTTAGCGCGGTGGCGGCTTACTGCAAGGAGAGTGGGTTCCAGAGGTCGTGAGTTCAAGCTTCAATATTCAAATGAATATCTATCTATCTATCTATCTATCTATCTCTCTCTCTCTCTCTATCTCTATCTATCCGCATGCATATATGTTCAATATTTCCTTACAATATTTGA